>NW_017670711.1:424906-483551 GCF_001879085.1 Nicotiana attenuata | reverse complement strand
AAATGACGAAAGGTTTGAAGCATTAGAAACTAGACCCGAAGATCTTTCATTTGATAGGTTGTCTACCATATATATATATATATATATATATATATATATATATATATATATATATATCGTTCAAAGTTAGGTTTTGTGTGTACTTATTTGGAACTTTAGTCTATCATGTAATTTCCAACTTGACTTAGACTTAGGGCTTTCCTTAGACCCCATATCACTTATAATATGACTCGTACACTTATTATCATACAAATCTGCTGGAACCTTCAAATCCCGGTTCCGAGGTTGTTTACTCAAAAATCCAACTTTAGTCAATTCTTCCAACTGAAAGCTTTCGAAATGAGAATTTTTTTTTCCAAATAAACTCCGAACTTCCCGAAATTTAATTCCAACCACGCGTACAAGTCATAATACCTGAAGTGAAGTTGCTCATGGCCTCAAACTGCCGAACGACGCGCTAGAGCTCAAAATGACCGGTCGGGTCGTTACAGGAATTCTGTTAACCCGGGAGAAGGTATTAGGAATTTTCGGATTTCGTGGTTTAGCACGATCGCTTTAATCATACCTAGCCTAATTGAATCGTTTAATTACTCATATTAGAACCTGTGTATATTTTTACCTTTTACCGCTTTTTAATTATGGAGTTATGTGTAAACCCGTTTATTTGGGGCGCTAAAATCATGTCACGCGTACGTGTACACGATTAATCACGCTTTATTAATTAAGAGGATTGTTAGGCCAAAGTCGCACGAACACATTTATTTGTGAGAATCATAATTATATCACGCGAATGTGTACATAATCACGATGATGTATTAAATGCGCGCCTAAAAGCATTTCTACGAATATTCAAAAATTAATCCGTTTAGCTTGCTAAGTTTTGAATTATTGTGGGGTCACGAATTATGGAGTGGTTGTGGGAAAGTGTAGTATCTAGTTATTGAAATTATTTATGATAGAAATTTCTTTATTAATTAAGAAAAAGGATACACCATCAGTAAAATGGCAATTAGATCGCCCACTAACAGTATAAATATATTAAATTATTTGAACTAACTCTCAAAATCAATGTAGCAAACTAGGCATATAGCAACAACTAAACATAAATGTGAAAGTCAATAATGGAGTTCCTAACCCACTAAATAAACCACTCTTATATAAAGATATAATCTAAATTATACCTCTTTAGGAACACTGATCCACTTAAATCCCATAAAAAATAAAAATCATGTCATTATTGGAAAGGTTAAAAATAATCAGATTTGAGCTTATTTAAAGGGACTGTGCAACTGATTGGGTTCTAATAACTTAATTAACCCTTTTATCTAAATAGGTTTGGCATTGTATGGGCTAATAATTGATTAAGGACCAGGGGGCATGTGATTTAAAGGTCCAGATGGAGACCCCAAATGAGTCAAATGTCAACAAAACATGGGCTTAGAGAAAGCCCAATACGTGACCTCCCACCAGAGATCTCAAACCATTGAGCCTTTGCACGAGCCCAACAAATCAACATTGACAAGGTGCTTATGCATATATTTTTGGGCAAAGGCTTACTCATACAAGATTGACCCTTCCTGTATTCAGTTAAGGTAAAACAGATATATAAAGATACTACTTATATTCTAATTTCACTAGCTTTATGCAAATAGCCTCTCGATCAAATCACACTCAACTTACTTTGAAATTGAACACTACTATAAACAATTATTATTACATAAATAAGCCCAAATGAATCATCACACAATTGATTAATTTTACAAGAACAACCTAAATTCTAAACTAGAAAAATCACTTTAACTATTTTTAACTTCTAAAACAACAAGCAACTTCATGCTGGTTTTAGAACTCCGAATCCATTTAGCCATAATCAAATTCATAAAGTGCTGTCGATGCTTTTCTAAACTCAAAGTAACCTGAAAACTTCCAATCTAACTTTACTTTAATTGAATCACTAATCGAGTTTCAACATGCCAACGTATGAGACATTAAAACAAAGCAGAAACTTCAGCAGAAATTCTCAAAGGCTAGCCTTTATACATAGAACTATACTATATGTAATCACTAGGACAGTTAAAGGTCGAACCAAGTTGGCAAACAACATTGAAGAACATTTTTCATACACATAAACAAACAAACTGCAGTTCATATCATTAGAAGAACCTAACAATTACATGACTTGGCAAAAATCAGATTTCATACCTTGATAGCAATGTAAAAGGTTCGAAAGAAGCCAAATAATGGCCGAAATTGGAGACTAAGCTCAGCAAACTCAGGGAAACAGCAGCAAGTAAATAGAAAATCAACAATGAAATCCCAGAATGAAACTTGTTTACCCTAAAATTTGAGTAACAATTAAACTTGTATTGCAGTTTTAAAGATATGTGATTTGATTCAATGCCAATTGATAAATAAAGAATTAAATAGATAAATTAAAGAATAAAATAGATCAAACCAGTGTATAAGCTAAATCTCAATCTCGATCTGTGATAATCTCGAGGTATGATAATGAGAATAACAAATGATAAGACAACTCTGATGAACAGTATGTGAAATAGCAAGAGAATAACATGCGTATATTTTCTTATTAATGAGCAATGATGAATTACAAATGAATGGGATCCCCCTTTATATAATAGGGGAGTCCTAAATAAGGTACACTTCTAATTATAGTAGGAAATCACATTTGACAACTGTTTAACCATCGAAGATCAATCCATTTCGAAATTCACGCCGTGATCTCCAGCCCGTTGCGGGTATCTCTCTCTTTCCGTTACTGAATCATACCGACATCATCTCGAAGCACGCCTTCTTCTGACCTCGATAAGTGTTATAGACCTTGACCTTGGAAAGGAACTTCGACCCCGAGCTCGACGTCCTGGTCTTCCAACGTGGTATCAGTTTTTCCATCGAGGGACGAAATTGGGTAGCCCCGATTTCCACCGTATAAAGATAGTCCCCACGTTTCTTAGAACAAAATGATAAGAAACGACTTGAGCCTCGATTTTCTGGAAGCCCCGATAATGACATCATCCCCATGACGTAAGCGCTCGAGGTGACCGAAACATCCCGTCGGTTTGGTTCCCCAAAACATTAAATGCTTGCCAATGACGGTCGGCCACTAGCGCCACCGAACCGTCACCGTGAACCTATAAATACAGGTTTCCCATTTGAATCAAAACTTTACTTCCATCTTCACCAATTTCTCTAAGTCTCTTACTCTCTCCATCTCTTCTCTTCCACCGCTCGTTGATTCGATCTTTTAGGACCAAAAATACCAAACTCCACCTCTTTCTGCTTCATCTCATCTGAATCAATGGGGAAAACATCCAAAACCGTCCCTCAAAAGAAGAAAGCCTCTTCTTCTTCTTCTTCCCGGCCAGCCAGTGACAAAATGCCGGTGGAACCGCTCCTTCACGAGATTGTTCTTGGCCCTTGTGTCCTAAAAAACGACTTCAAAGTCGAGAACCCTCCGTTGGTCCCTGGCCGATGTGAACATGTATCGAGGTATATTTGATCGATAATGGAGAAACAGCTCGAATCCGTGAAGGAAGACTGGAACCGGGGGCCCGAGGTGGTGGTACAGATCCCCACCCCCGAAGAAAGTATCACCACTCACGTGGAGGGGTTTCTAAGTATTTACACTTACCCCTTCACATTGGGTCCTCTTGACCTAGTTATCGTCGATTTTTGCAAGATGTACCAGGTTACCCTCGGCCTGGTGCATCCATTGTTCTGGCGCATAGTGATTATGCTCTGCTTCTTCTCTGGTAAGGCCAAGGGGTTGGAGTTCACTCTCAGCCACCTTATACGGATGAATCGACCAAAACTTTATCGAGGATTAATCAAGCTTCAACGCCGATCGTCGAAATCCTTTTTTGCAAGTATCGATGAGGACAAGGACCGAGGTTGGATGAGCTGATTCGTGCGGGTAAGGACCTGTGACCTCATCCCGGAGGAGAAACTACCGTTCCCCAAGAAATGGAACCCCCGATTGTAAGTATTAGCCATTAATCTTTGTACTTTATTTTTTGCTTTGTGTAATACTCTTATCTGTTATGCAGTAGTTGCCTGGATGCCTCACGCGGTCCCCGACCTTGAAGACTGGGTTCGGAAACTGGCTACAACTTCCTCCCATGTCGAGTGCTGCTGGCGTGACATGGCAAAGGGCAGATGGGAGGCTAAAAATCATGGTATGCTTATCCTGTATGCTTATGACGTCCTTTTCTGAAAAATTTCCTCTCACACATACTTGACTTCCTTTTACGCAGGCCTCGGGGATGTTGCTGAATTGAGGCCGGCCCCGCCTGGGGAAAAGGTGGTTCCCAAACCAGCCAAATAAGAAGAGGAGAAGGGCCTCGCCTTCTTATACCCCGAAGCCTAAGAAGAGTAGAGCTCGTAAGCCGAGGGGCGACTCTGCTTGTCACAACCCGGATTTCCCACCCTCGGGAGTCATGATGGCGCCTACTAGTGAGAGCTAGGCAAGCCAATTATTCCAATTATTTAACCATTTTCATTTTTAATACCTTAACAATGCCAAAACAACATAACAAAAGCAGCGGAAATAATAACAACAAAAGCAATGCGGAAGACGAAATTTGATAGTTTAGATTAATACAAACTGCGGAAGTCTAAGTACAACTCTGCTCAGAACCTGGTGTCACAATGTCACGGACCATCTATGAGTACTACAAATAAAGTCTGAATAGAAATACACGAATCTGTCTCTGAATAAGTAAAAACAGAAAGGAAATGATAGATGGAGACGCCAAGGCATGCGGACGCCTGCAAGACTACCTCGGGTCTCCGCCACTGGACTGAAGGCAGCAACTTCACTGTGGTCCAAAAGCTACAGCTCCGGGATCTACAAACAGTGGAGAGTGTAGTATTAGCACAACCGACCCCATGTGCTGGTAAGTGCCTAGCCTAACCTTGGCGAAGTAGTGACGAGGCTAGGACAAGACTACCAATTAAACCTGTGCAGTTATATCATATACAGCAAGATGGGAAGGGGAAACATGCTGCGGGGGAATATCAAGTAACAACAGAAAATCCATAGGTAAATGTAAAGAACACTATAACTAAATTATCAGCAAGAATCAGGAAATCAAAGACATGTGCACGGCATCACCCTTCGTGCTTTACACTCTCAAAATCATGCACGACATCACCCTTCGTGCTTTACACTCTCAAAATCATGCACGGCATCACCCTTCGTGCTTTACACTCTTCCTCACCCAAGCAACAGTCACAAAGCAATTTGGGCAAGGGAATCAATAACATCACAATAAAATCAAGTAACAACAGAAAATCAATAAATAAACGTAAAGAACACCATAACTCAATTATCAGCAAGAATCAGGAAAATCAAGGACAAGTGCACGGCATCACCCTTCGTGCTTTTACTCTCGTCCTCACCATAAGAATCAATATAATCGGTACGGAATCACCCTTCGTGCTTTTACCTCACATAATCATGGAACGGAATTATCCTTCGTGCATTATCACTCATATCATGGCACGACATTGTACATCATGCGGCACGGCATCACCCTTCGTGCTTTAACCTCACAATATTGGCACAGCATCACCCTTCGTGCATTAACACTCTCTCACAAATATCATGCACGACATCACCCTTCGTGCTTTTACACTCTTCCTTACCCAAACAACAATCACAAAGCAATACGCGCAAGGGAATCAATAAAATCACAATAGAATCCCGGCAAGGGAACAATAGCATAACAACAATATCCCGGCAAGGGAAAGTATATCATGAGTAATAACATCCCGGCAAGGGAGATAATATCAAAAGAAATAACATCCCGGCAAGGGAGACAATATCATAAACCTCTTCTCTTTTCCACAATTACTTCACAACTTGAGCCAACGCTCTACAATGTTCAATTACCAATAATACTTTCACAACTCAATTCACAACTTGAGCCAATGCTCTACAATGTTCAATTACCAATAATACTTCCACAAGACTTGTTCAACAATAGAAATCATCATATAAGGCATGAACAATACAAAACGGAGTCACATTTATCATAGTATAAAACTCACGGGCATGCTTGACACCGACGTATAGATACTCGTCACCATGCCTATATGTCGTACTCAACAATTAACACATAGCAAATAAGACACAACTCCTAATCCCTCAAGCTAAGGTTAGACCAAACACTTACCTCGATGCCACGAACACAATTCAAACCTCAACTACCGCTTTACCTCTCGACTCCACTTCCAATTCGCTTGTATCTAGCCACAATATACTTAACGATATCAATAAATGTTAAATGAATCAATTCTAATGCATGAAAATAGGTTTTCTAAAGATTTTCCCAAAAAGTCAAAAATTGACCCTGGGCCTACATGGTCAAAACCCGAGGTTCGAACCAAAACCCGATTACCCATTCACCCACGAACTCAAATATGTAATTTGTTATGAAATCGGACCTCAAATCAAGGTCCAAATCCCAAAAAATTGAAAATCCTAAGTTCTATCCAAAACACCCATGAAAACCCTTGATTTTGAGTTGAAATCATGTAAAAAGATGTTATAGATTAAAGAAAACGAGTTAGAAATGACTTACAATTGATTTGGAGAAGAACTTTTCTTTAGAAAATCGCCCAAGAGAGTGTAGGTTTTGAGAAGGTTTGAAAAATGAAGAAAAAAGCGTCTAAGTCTCACAATTGCGAGATCAGAGGCCTGGGCAAAATATCAGGCCTGGTCTCAGATGTCGCGATTGCGACCAGGGTTCGCAATTACGAACCCCTTCAGGACCTGCTATCTTCGCAAATGCGAAGAATATGTCGCATTTGCGACCCTTGGAAAATCCACTAAGCTTCGCATTTGTGAGAGAACAATCGCATTTGCAACCTCGCATTTGCAATAGAAGGGTCGCATTTGCGACCAAGGCCTACCCAGGCTAGGTTCACATTTGCGACACCTGGGTGCAATTCCCATGCCTGAGGACTTCGCATTTGCGAAGCCTGATCTCACAATTGCGAGATCAGAGGCCTGGGAAAAATATTAGATACCAAGTCTCAGAACAGTCGCATTTGCGATAGAAGGGTCGCATTTGCGACCAAGGCCTACCCAGGCTAGGTTCGCATTTGCGACACCTGGGTGCAATTCCCATGCCTGAGGACTTCGCATTTGTGAAGCCTGATCTCACAATTGCGAGATCAGAGACCTGGGCAAACTATCAGATACCAACAACTTTTTCCTAAGTCCAATTTTACTCCGTGGCCTATCCAAAACTCACCCGAGCCCTCAGTGCTCCAAACCAAACATGCACGCAAGTCCAAAAACATCATACGCACTTGCTCGTGCGATCAAATCATCAAAAAAACATTAAAAATTATGAATTAAACCTCAAATTCATGAAATCACTCAAGAACATCAAAATTACTATTTTCTCAACTATAGGTCCGTTTTATACCAAACCAATTCCGATCTTTACCAAATTTTATAGATTCAACTTAATCATTATTTCAAAATTGTACGGGGCTCTGGAACCAAGATACGGGCCCGATACCATCAAGAAAATGCATCAATTCACTTCTAAAAACCTTTATTTTTTCCAGAAAACAATTTTCTTTAAAAATTCATTTCTCGGGCTTGGGACCTCGGAATTCGATTCCGGGCATACGCCCAAGTCCCATATTTTACTACGGACCCTACGAGACCGTCCGATCACGGGTCCGGGTTCGTTTACCAAGAATGTTGACCAAAGTCAACTTTATTCAATTTTAAAAGCCAATTTCCATATTTTACTTAGTTTTCACATAAAAAACTTTCCGGAAACGCGCCCGGACTGTGCACGCAAATTGAGATGGGACTAAAAGAGGTTTCTGAGGCCTGGAACACAGAATTTACTTGTAAATCAAGTGAGGACCTTTTGGGTCATCACACTGCTGCTCTTTCTGTTGGCGTAGCCCAAATGCTACAAGATGAAGATGAGGAGGGGGAGGACGTCGGTTGTGAGCCGGTGCCTCGAAAAAGGGGGAGCGTCGAGGCTCCAAAAACAGTTGGGCCAGTGATGGTCAAGGAGACTCATCCTCAGACCGAGGAGATCTCAGAAGTTACGCCGAGCAAAGTCCCAGAGCCATCGGTGGTCAAAGATATTTCCTGCCATGATGAACAGACGGCGAGTGTGCCCAAGGGGTCCGACAGTAAGGCTTTTCAAAAGGGGGAGAGTGCCCCAAGTGACTTGATTGGGGAATTCATTATAAATGATTTGCCACCTGACCCTGAATTTTCTGAAGGGCAATTTTGGGAGGCTCGATCCATGGAGACCCCCGATGTGGGAACGGACCACGATGGGGAAGACATATTCCGTAGCTGCCTTGCAGGGGTCGATGATGTTTCCGACCTTGACGCGATGATGGTTTTTGAATAGGCCCATCATATCCTGAACCAGGTAAACTTCATTCCTCGTTATTATGTTTGCTTTTATCTCCTTCTTGCCGATTTCTTTCCTTTCTCCATAGGTTGTGGTGCTTCATCGAGAAGCATTCTCCAAGCCTTAGACCGAGCTGAACCGGTGTGAGGCCGATCTCAAGAAGCTTACTAAGGAGAGAGATGCCCTCAAATGCCTCTACGTGAAGAAAGAAGAGGAGATCAGGGACCTCCGAGCAGACTTGGCCCAGGCTCGTAAGGAAGAGGCCGAGCTAGATGCACAGGTAAATACCCTTTTGAAAGAGTACTGTCTCAACTCAACTATGGAGGCTAACACTTCAATATCTCAATTGCAGCAAAAGATGCAGAGGATCGAGCTTCTCCGGAGGGAAGTTGACCAAATCAAAGCCGACTACGATCGGTTGAAGGAGAACATAGACCGCCTTGCTGCGGAAAAAGAGGCGGCCGTGGCAAAATTGTCATCGGCCGAGGTCCAACTTCGGGTCATCAAAGAGAAGAGTTCAGCTCAGCCAAAAAGGATCGAGGAGCTCGAGGCCAAGCTTGCTGAGGCCAAGGCGAAGGTCGGGAAGGCGAAGATTGCGGCTGATAAATCCATAGCCGTGTATTTGGCCGATGGCGAGGCTGATCAGGCGTAGCAAAGGGAGGCTTCCAATCGGGGGCAACGGATCAATGACTTGGCAAGGTTCCAATCCCAGAGGGAAACCCTCGAGGAAATACATGCTCGAGGTTTCGACCTCTCTAAAGAGATAGCTCAAGCTAAGGCGCTTGAAGCTGATGCCAGGTTGCTTGTCTCCTCCTCCGATGATAACGATGATGAAGGCAGCCAAAGCAGGTCTGATAACGATGAAGGGCCCGAAGGAGAAGCTGCCCCCGAGGGAGAAACTAGCCCCGGGCATAGTTAGGATTTTATTTTTCTTCTTTTTTGTAAGACCTTTTTCGATCTCTTGTACATATCCCTCTTCAAATATATAAAAGAAAGTTTCTCTTGAATGCCTTCTCGATCTTTATAAACATGTTTTTGTCTTGTAAAATTTTTAGCACAATCTTATGCTCTGAATGGTGTGTTCGAGACTTTGGTCTTAGGTGGCTTCCTTGACGTCACCATAGTCGACCTCGAATAAGGTTCGAACTTGAGGCATGGGTCCTTAAGGGTTTGTGTCAGATAATGGTGAGTCCCTGAGCCTCAGTCAAGTTGTTCTCTATTTGGGCTCGGGATAGTCGAACTCTTGGGTTCGGATGGAGTGAGAACAAGATCTTGAACTCTAAGTGTATTGGCCCTTAGGCTTTTTAGATCGGGCCGATATGGCCTCTAAAAGATGGCTATTATTCCCCTCTTTCGGCTTAAAATACTTAGTAAAATCTTCTTTATACCTTAGCATATATTTTTCACCCATTGGGTTTTTTGAGGGTTTGATGTCGATTAAAACCCCTTTGCTTTTTATTCCTTAGCACGTTTGTGTTAAGATAGTTTGATACCTCTTAAGTTTTTTAGAGGGCTGATTTTATTGAATCCCTTTTGATTATTTGCTGAGAATAGCCTTTTTAACCGGGTTTTCAAAGATTTGAAGGCCTATTGTGATTGTGGGATTCGGACGTCTCCGAGCTGCATTAATTTGGCCGTAGCCTTTGGGTATGCCACTTGGGCTTATATCCCAATAACACTTCGAACTTGCTCGAAGTGTTAGTCCTCGAGAATGATGGCCTTGGCCTATAGATCGAGGGGTGCCTCTTTGAGGTCTTATGAATTCGAGTGGAGATAACTCAAATATATCGATCGTCGATGACAGTCCCCGAGTATTCGAGGTATATTTGCGCTTAGCCCTTGAGCCATTTCTCACAAAAATCATAAGCACAGAGCTCATATAGTAGAAAGTTTTCTTTGAGACACAAAATGTTTGATATAGAAAGAATGCTTCTTGAAATAATTTATACATGCATACATGTTTTCCCATCGGGGCTTGACTAATCTATATGGACATGGTTCATTCGACCGTTTGGCCCATTACAAAGTTTCCCTATTGAGACCCTTTGACATGAAATATTTTCCTAAAAAATATAACCTCCGAGGGTGATGCCCCCCCCAGTATTCGAGGTTGATTAAAAAGAAGCCTTGGATATTGTTGAATTTTTCTCACATAGCACATAATTGTTGCCTCGTTAAAAACCTTGCCGGAAAAACCCATTTGGGATAAAAACCGATCTAAGGGAAAAAAGAGTGCGCGTGCTTTAAAACCTAAGGTTCTCGTGTTGAAAAGTTTCTCGACATCCTCAATCGAACACCTGAAAAAAGTTAGTATCAAATACAAATGGAAAAGGGGGAAAGTCATACCTTAGCAATAGTACCTTTTGAGGAGTGATACATTCCAATTGTTGGGAAATTGTTCGCCCTCCATTGTGCCAAGTTTGTAAGACCCCTTTCCGATGATACCGAGGACCCAATATGGTCCTTCCCAATTTGGGCCTAGTTTTCCTTTGTTTGGTCTCGAGTGTTGAGGGTGACTTTCCTTAGAACTAAGTCCCCGATTCCGAAGTGGCGAAGGTTGGTTCTTCTATTATAATATCTCTCGATTATTTGCTTTTCGCAGCCATCCGAACGAGCGCAGCTTCTCATCTGTCATCCAATAGCCCGAGGCTAGTATTCATAGCCTTGTGATTTGATTTTACCATCGTATGTCGAAATCTGGCGCTAGGTTCCCTGACTTCGACCGGAATCAAGGCCTCGGAGCTGTTTACTAAGGAGAATGGGGTTGCCCCCATACTAGACTTCGGTGTTGTTCGATATGCCCAAAGGACTTTGGGTAACATTTCTCTCAACTTCCCCTTAGCGTCGTTCAACCTTTTCTTTATGTTTTGAATGATAGTCTTGTTCGTCGATTCGGCTTGTCCATTCCCGCTAGGATGGTACGGTGTTGATAATATCCTTTTTATTTTGTGCTCCTCGAGGAATTTCGTTACCTTGCTGCCGATACATTATTTTCCATTGTCACACACTATTTCGGCGGGTATCCCAAATCGACATATGATGTGATCCCAGATGAAGTCTATAACCTCTTTCTCTCTTACTTTCTCGAACGCCTGTGCTTCAACCCATTTAGAAAAATAGTCAGTCATAAATAAAATGAACTTAGCTTTACCTGGGGCCATTGGCAGAGGGCCGACGATATCAGTCACCTATTTCATGAATGGCTACGGGGGTAGGACTGAATGAAGTTGCTCTCCGGGCTGATGGATCATCGGTGCAAACCTTTGACATTTATCACATTTTCGAACAAACTCCTTAGTGTCTTTTTCCACGCTATCCCAGTAGTATCCTGCTCTGATGATTTTATGAATCAACGACTCGGTGCCGGAGTGGTTTCCACAAGTGCCTTCATGGACCTCTCGTAAAACATAATCGGTGTCTCCTGGTCCTAAACATACTGCCAATGGTCCATCGAATGTCCTTCTGTATAATGTTCCATCTTCATCCAACGTGAATCAAGCATCTTTGGTTAGTAGGTCCCTCGACTCTTTAGGGTTCAGTGGGAGCTTTCCATTCTTCAAATATTCAATATATTTATTCCTTCAATCCTAGGTCAAACTTGTAGAGTTTATCTCGGCATGACCTTCCTCGATCACCAATCTCGAGAGTTGAACGACAGTCCTCGAGCTGATCTCATCTTCCTCGACCGACGACCCCAGATTTGTAAGTGCATCGGCTTCACAGTTTTGTTCTCGAGGTACATGCTGTAAAGTCCATTCCTTGAAACAGTGTAAAGTTACCTGCAGCTTGTCCAAATACCTTTGCATTCTATCATCTCGAACTTCGAAGGTTTGTTTACTTGGTTCACCACCAGTAAAGAGTCATACTTGGCTTCAATGACTTCCGCTCTCAAGCTTTTAGCTAGCTCGAGACCTGCAATCATGGCCTCGTACTCGGCCTCATTGTTAGTCAACCTAGAAGTTTTGACGGACTGCCTAATAGTGCTATCCGTGGGCGGCTTCAGAACGATGCCTAACCCGGACCCCTTCACATTCGAAGCACCATCTGTGAAAAGGGTCCACACCCCCGATGATGTGCCTGATTTTGACAAAAGTTCTTTTTCAACTTCGGGTACGAGGGTTGGCATGAAATCGGCCACGAAGTCCGCCAAAATTTGGGACTTCACGGTCGTTCGAGGTTGATACTCGATATACCCACTGAGTTCGACAGTCCATTTGGCCAATTGGCCCAATAGTTCGGGCTTGTGTAAAATATTATGAAGTGGGTACGTGGTTAATGCGCATATGGGGTGACATTGAAAGTATATTTTTAACTTTCTAGAAGCGCTTATCAGTGCAAGTGCCAATTTCTCTAAGTGTGGCTACCTAATTTTTTCTTTTCCTAAGGTTTGACTTACATAATAAACGGGAAATTGCGTACCTTGCTCTTCCCGAACTAGGACACCACTTACCGCGATTTCCGATATTGCCAAGTACAAGTAAAGTTTCTTATCTGCCTTTGGAGGTGAAGAAGTGGTGGGCTCGATAGGTATCGCTTTAATTCCTCTAATGCTTGTTTTCACTCCGGGGTCCAAGTAAAATCGTTCTTCTTTTTGACCGAAGAGAAAAATTTGTGGCTTCGATCTGATGACCTCGAGATGAATCAGCCTAAAGCAGCTATCCATCCAGTTAGCCTCTACACGGCCTTTACACTGTCCACGACGGTGATGTCTTTGATGGCCTTGATTTTATCAGGATTGATCTCAATCCCCCGGTTCAACACCATAAAGCCCAGGAATTTACCGAACTGACCTCGAAAACACATTTCTCGTGGTTGAGCTTCATGTTATATCTCCTCAAAATATCGAACGTCTCCTGCAAATGAGCCAAATGGTCCTCTGCATGCAGGGACTTAACTAGCATGTCATCGATATAAACTTCCATTCACTTACCTATTTGTTCTTCGAACATTTTATTTACTAGGCGTTGGTAAGTAGCTCCAGCATTTTTTAGCCCGAAGGGCATTACGTTATAGCAATATGTTCCATACTTGGTAATAAATGAAGTCTTTTCCTGGTCTTCCGGGTTCATTTGAATTTGGTTATACCCGGAATAGGCATCGAGAAAGGTAAGGATCTCGTGGCCAACCGTGGCGTCGATCATGCGATCGATGTTAGGAAGTGGAAAAGAATCTTTAGGGCATGCCTTGTTTAAATCCTTATAGTCTACACACATTCTAAGTTTGTTCCCTTTTTTAGGGACTACGACTACATTGGCTAGCCATTCGGGATATTTTAGTTCCCGAATGGAATTTTGAGAAGTTTAGTTACCTCGTCCTTTATGAATGCGTGCTTTACCTCAGACTGGGGCCTTCTCTTTTATTTTACCGGTTTGAACCTGGGGTCAAGGCTTAGCCGATGCGTTATTATCTCCGGTGGGATCCCTGTCATGTCTAAATGGGACCAAGAAAAACAATCCATGTTATCAATAAGAAATTGAATAAGCTTTTTCCTAAGTTTGGGGGTTAACCACGTTCCCAGGTATACCTTTCGCTCGGGCAGGTACTCGATCAATATAACATGTTCCAGCTCTTCGAACGTTGATTTGGTGGCATCGGAGTCTTCGGGAACAATAAAGGTTCGAGGGGTTAGAAAATCCTCCTCTTCTTCTTCTATCTCCTGCTTTCCCACTTCAGCCGAGGCTGGTGGCTGTGATTGCTATTTGGGTTTCTGTTTACCTTTGATGCTCGACCTTTCCGAAGTTGATAGTGTTGAATTGGTGTTACCTCATCGACCGCAAACATTTCCATTGCGGCATGCTGCTCCTTGTATACTGCTTTTACACCGTCCGTCGTCAGAAATTTCATCATTTGGTGGAGAGTCAAGGGGATTGCCCTCATGTTATGGATCTAAGGCCTTCCGAGTAGGGCGTTATACCTCATGTCGCCCTCGATCACGTGGAATTTGGTATCTTGAATGGTTCTAGCCACGTTCACCGGTAAAATAATCTCCCCTTTAGTTATTTCACTGGCCATGTTGAAGTCGTTTAAGACCCGAGTTGCGGGCACGATTTGATCTTGTAGGCCGAGTTGCTCCACGACCCTCGATCAGGTGATATTCGCTGAGCTACTTGGATCCACTAAAACACGCTTAACTTGAACTTTATTCAATAAGATAGAAATTACCAGAGCGTCGTTGTGTGGCTGAGAAATGCCTTCTGCTTCTTCGTCATTGAATGATAAGGAGCCTTCGGGCACATAATTTTGGGTTCGTTTTTCCCTAGTGATTGACACCTTAGTGCATTTGAATATGGGTCCCTGTGGAACATCGACCCCACCGATGAACATATGAATGACATGCTGGGGTTCCTCCTGTTCATTTTTCCTATTGGCGTCCCTTTTTCTAAAATGATTCTTAGCTCGATCGCTGAGGAACTCTCGAAGGTGACCCTCATTGAATAGACGGGCTACATCTTCCCTCAGTTTCCTGCAATCCTCGATTTTGTGACCATGCGTGCCATAATACTTGCACATCAAATTTGTGTTTCTTTGGGAAAGATTGGTCTGTATGGGTCTTGGCCACCTAGTATCTTTGATCCTTCCAATCGCCGATACAATGCCCGATGCGTCGATGCTAAAGTTATACTCCGATAACCGAGGTGCCTCTACGGGATCGGCATGCTTATCAAAACCACTTTGCTCATAAGTCCCCGAGAATTTTTCCCTCGATCGCTTCTTCGATCATTCCGGGAGGGATTGCGTCCTAAACCATTATTCCTTCGATCCGCGGTATATGGTTGATATCGTTCTCTGTTCGACCTTGGCTCTCTGACGGGGTTTTTACTGCCAACCTATTTGGATGTACTGAACCGGAAGGGGCTCCTAATTGGTCATCCTCGACCCTGATCTTCGATTGATATCGATTGTGCACATCTGCCCAAGTTACAACTGGATACTCGACCAAATTTTGTTTCAACTGTTGTGATGCTGTAGAACTCCGCTCGTTCAACCCTTGGGTGAAAGCTTGAACTGCCCAATCATCTGTGATCGGTGGCAACTCCATGCGTTCCATTTGAAATCGGGATACGAACTCCCTCAGCATTTCGTTATCCCTTTATCTTATCTTAAAAACGTCTGATTTTCTTGTTGCGACTTTTATGGCCCAGGCGTGTGCCTTCACGAAAGAATCTGCTAACATGGCAAATGAGTCAATGGAATTTGGTGGTAGGTTGTGATACCAAATCATTGCTCCCTTTGACAAAGTTTCCCCAAAAAATTTCAACAAAACAGACTCGATCTCATCATTATCTAAGTCATTTTCTTTTATTCCGCATGTGTACGATGTGATGTGTTCATTTGGATCGGTGCTCCCATTGTATTTAGGTATATCCGGCATACGGGACTTCTTAGGAATGGGCTTTGGAGCCGCACTCTGAGGAAAAGGCTTTTGCAAAAACTTTTTCGAATCCAATCCCTTTAGGATCGGGGGTGCCCCCGGTATCTGATCAACTCGGGAGTTGTATGTTTCTATTTTCTTATCATTATCTTTGATTTTCTTTTCACCCGACTCAATTCTTTTGGTGAGCTCCTCGAGCATTTTCATTATTGTGGGATCAGTCCCTGATTCATTACCATTTGATCTTTCCAGCACTGGCTCGGTACGGCGAGTGACTTCTGGCTCGACCACACTTGGAGCCCTATGTTGATTTTTCAATTGAGCAATAGCGGCCTGCTGGGCTTGTAGCATCTCGAATATTACCTAGAGGCTAACTCCTCCGTCTTCTCTGCCCTGTGTACCTTGGCCACCAGATCAGCCTTCCCTGCGTACACTCCCTTCGGTGTTCGCGCCTAGGTCCATATTTAGAGCAACGTGCGAACTGATATCGACTGGATCGGCGACCGGTGCTCCCCTGAGATTAGCCAGTAGCACCCCGACTCCTAGAGTAATTACATTGTCGTTTTCCCGGTGAAATGTGAGACCAATCACCATGTACGGGTGTATTTTGTGAGTTTGACATGCTTTAACATGAGAGCAAAAATACTTGATAAGAACAAGTGTGAAAATAACACGTGTTATCAGAATCAGCACTGAAACAATCGATATTATCCTTAGCCCCACGGTGGGCGCCAAACTATTTACCCTAAAGTTCGAGTAACAATTAAACTTGTATTGCATTTTTAAGGATATGTGATTTGATTCAATGCCGATTGATAAATCTCAATCTCGATCAATGATAATCTCGAGGTATGATAATGAGAATAACAAATGATAAAACAACTCTGATGAATAGTAAGTGAAATAGCAAGAGAATAACAGGCGTATATTTTCTTATCAGTGAGCAATGATGAATTACAAACGAATGGGATCCCCCTTTATATATGTAACGACCCAACTGGTCGTTTTGAGCCCTAGCGCACCGTTCAGCGGTTTGAGGCTATGAGCAACTTCACTTTAGGTATTATGACTTGTACACATGGTCAGAATTGAATTCTGGGAAGTTCGGAGTTGGTTTAGGAAGAGAATTCTCATTTCGGAAGCTTTAATTTGGAAGAATTTACTAAGATTGAATTTTTGAGTAAACGACCTCGGAATCAGGATTTAAAAGTTTCAGCAGGTTCGTATGATGATTTCTGACTTGGGCGTATGCCTAGATCGGGTTTTGGGTGACCCGGGAGTGTTTTTGCACCTATTGTGGAAGTTAGCATTTTGGAAGAATTTCATAAATTTGGTTTGAAGTGCATTTCAATGCTATCGATGTCTGTTTGGATCCCGAGTCTGGGAATATCTCCGTATGGTGATTTTGGTATTGGGAACGCGACCGGAAGTGGATTTGGAGGTTCGTAGGTCATTTTGGATTCATTTGGCTAGGTTCGTGGGGTTATGGGTAAAGTTTATTCTCGAAAAATTTCGGAATCCGGGCACGTGGTCCTGAGGGTGAATTTTTATCGACTTTTCGATCGGGGTTAGAAATTGTTATAAATTGGATTATAACGAGTAATGGAGCGTATATTATTGGGTTTGCATAATTATTCGCTAGTTTTGGAGCATTGATCATCGGTTTAAGTCGTCAGAAGGGCTTGGAAGCCGGTTATGGAACTTCGTAGCGAGGTGAGTCTCCTTTCTAACCTTGTAAGAGGGAATTAACCCTATAGGTGAAATAATTAAATATGTGCTCCTATTTGTGGGAGGCTACGTACGCACGAGGTGACGAGAGTCCGTGCGTAGCTACTATTATGCCTATGTCCGGGTAGTCCTAGGCTACATCATGCCTTATTGATATTATTGTTGATTGATGTTATTGTTTGCCTTGAGAAGAAATAATATTGAGGTTGCGTAATAATTGTACTGAAAGGTATGTTAATTGAGGAATTTTAGAATTTAAGTGTTTCCATTAAACTGAGTATTTTCGAAAGGAATTCAGGAATCATATAATAACCTGAGAAATCTCTGTGTAACTGCGTCGTATGTATGTTTCTCGAGCGGGGTAACTTCCTTAAAAGCTACAAGTTGAATTTCCCTTATTTGAAAAGGAATCAATAAAGAAATATGATTTTAAATGTTAAATCTATATTCGACCGCGTCGCAGGTATGATTCGTGAGCGCGGAAATTCCTTAAATTTATATTTGACCGTGTCGCACGTATGATTCGCGAGCGGGTTACTTCCTTCTATTACTCTCATGGGAGCGGGTCGATCGCCTCGGCAAGTTAATAGATGCATCTATGGTTCGCGCCATTCGACCCTCTGGCAGTGCACAATTTACTTTTATGTTGGATCGGCCGTATGCCTCGGCATTTCCTATATATATATATATATATATACATATATATATATATATATATATGGAATCGAGCATGACGTTTGGCTAGAAGCCAGTGAATCTGAGGGATTTTTCCCTGATTTGAATTATGACAACTTCCTTAATGAAATTCACCATATCTATATATATGCTCCAATTACTGAGGGAACTTGCTAGTTGAGAGCTTGAGTAAAATTATAAAGAGGGTAATTGTATCACGTGTTTATACTTGTTTGTTTCATGTATTTACTCTGTTTCATGTTTATACACCCCTTTACTGTACCCGATATTATTGGACCACTAGTAAGTGTCGGAATCGACCCCTCGTTACTACTTTTTCGAGGTTAGACTGGATACTTACTGGGTACGCGTTGTTTTCGTACGCATACTACACTTGCTGTGCATTTTGTTGCACAGGCAGATGTCGCTCTAGTGGCCTTCTGGGCGTAGCAGCATGGTTGATACAGAGACTTAGGTGAGCTGCATCTCTCGAGATGACCCGCAGTCAGTAGAGTCTCTTTCAGAGTACTGTATTTACTTTCTGTCCAAATTTGTATTCCAAACAATTATTGTATTTCATTTGATTCTCCTAGTGATTTCTCATGCACTTGTGACACCGGGTTCTAGGGTGATTATGGGATATTTAGTATTGAAAGTTGTAAACACTTTTATTTATTCAGTGAAGATTACTTTTTACTAGTTAAATTAAAGGAAATTTATGGTTCCTGGAATATTAAAATGAGAGTTTAATTAATCATTTAAATTTGGGTTAGGTGTCCGGCGCCATCACGGCCTTTAATGGATTTTGTGTCGTGACAACATGTATCAGAGCACTAGGTTCACATATGTCTCACGAGTCATGGGCAAGTCTAGTAGAGTTTTGCGGATCAGTACAGAGACGTCTGTACTTATCTTCAGAGGCTACAAGGCTGTTGGGAGCACTCCCCTTCTTGATTTCCCCATCATGCGATTTGAACCCTTTGAGGCTTATGCCTTCATTTCCTTTCCATTCAATCTTATGCGACGCGAAGCACAGGTTATAAATCGGGAAGTGAGTAATTATAATGGTACTATAGATGTGGTGCGGGATGTTTTTCCCTGCGTGGTTGTTTGGGCTATTGTCATCGCCTTGCGGAAGGATATTCTGTCGTTTCAGCTCAGTAGCTGTACTTTTGAGAGCTTTGAGGCTATACACAGGTTGCTATGATGCTCATTAACAGTTATCGCACGGTATTAATGTGATGGTAGGATACTTGCCCGTGTGTCGGGGCAGTGAATGACTTGAAAGGAGGTCTACTCAGTGTATGATCCAGAGATTCGATATTTTATTTTCGGCAGAGGGAAGGCAATCAAACTATAAATGATCAGGTTTGGGTTGATACAGTAATGAGACTTGGTGTTTTCAAGTGTGGTGGAATTATCATCTGCGGCGTGGTGTTGTCGTCCTCGATTGAATATGTTAAGTTTGTCGGTGTTATGATCTTCTATAATTCGCCTTTGGGGCAGGATATTGTGAAATAGTATTGAAGAAGCGGCTGTCAGAGATCGCGTGGTGCGGTGGTTAAGGATTGAATCGGTGTTTCTAATGTCGACGGCACGGGAAAGATGACCTTCAGAAAGGTTTAAAGATAGTAGCAAACTATTGGTTCAAGTGCTACCGAGATAGATTTTTTATCTAAGGAATCAGCTAAGTAGCAAAGGATGCGGAAGGACATCTGAGAAGTGTCATGCGGTGGTTAAATTTCTAGAAGGCCAGGTGTAAGAAGCGGAAGTCGAGTAGTTGCTTAAAGAAGAGGGGTTTGGTAAAAGTGGGAGAGTGGCAAAGTAGCATGTGGGTTCAGTGGCAGGATAACTACACACCTTGAGGAAAAGTTTAGCGTGATTTGGGATTTTAGTGGACGGTGATTGGGTCCACGGGCCTAACTTGAAATATTGGCTATTATACGACAGAAAGGAGTTGCTTGATATGAAGAAGGATACAACATGACTTTGAATTGCAAAATATTGTCGCACATTTAGTTGATGTCCCTAAGGAGTGAACGGACTAGTACGGTTGGTGGATGAGCACGGGCTCAGGATGGGTTATTGGTGTCATAGTGATTGTACCCCATGCAGCGATGTTGGAAGATGTCGGTGTGTAATTTCTATAGGTGGGTTATCTCCTGTGAGCAGGTTAGTGGTCGCGTGGTTGGCGAAGCTTCTGCGAAGGATTTTACTGGCTATCCGGCAAGAGGTCGAATATGTGGATATGGTTAGTGATCCAGATAGTTCGTGAAAGGTCAAACAGAAGAATTTCGAGAAGTTTGGTGAGTTGGTTGTGCAAGATCAGGTCGACGATGAAGAAAGAATCTTGGTGGGTTCCAGAGTTGTGTAATGGGTGGCTCCAAGCTAAGTGGGAGAGTCTCACTGCCTACGATTTGGGTTGCATGGTTATCTACTGGTGAAGTTCCGGTTATCAGTGTATTGGTGGATTATTACGGCTAAGGGAAGAGAACATAAGTGGTAACTTGAGCAAAGGATTTGATAAATGTGTGCTATAATTGGCCTTATTGACTCATGATTAGGCTTTGGAAGATTCAGGACTTATGCTTCGTACGAAGGTAATTTACAAGGGAAGTGATTCAGTCAGGTACTTCATCGAGAGAGTGTTCATGTGCTAGAAGAACCTTGGAGTTGATTATTATTAGGGACTAAGTCAGAATGGGTATACCAGTTCAAGACGTGATTATGCGCACAAGGAGGGTATGAAACGGTTCGTGGGTTTTGAGACAATGTGGTCTTGTGAATGGGGTCACTCAGGAAAAGTGCGAATTGAGTTCGCTATGTTTTGAATGGAGCTATTATTATTTCTAGGTCAAGTTAAGGATAAATTAGAAGAAGTCGGATCGGTTAGCAATGGTTGAATCGGCATGATGCTGGCAATGATTATCTCCTTCAGTGCGTTGAGTTACTCATGTGACTTGTGACGGTATGTGCAAGGCTGACGGTCTCCGTATTTGATTTAATTTTGAAGTATTCAAGTATTATGGCATGTTATGTGTAGGCGGATCCCGGAAGGGATATGGTGGTTTAGACCACTACTTGAGGATTTGAATGTTCTACGGCTATGAGAATTCACTCGCGTGTTGCTATGGCTCTCTTGAGATGAGATGAGTAAAAGGTTTCTATGTGACGAAGTGTTTACCCTATTAGTGGTTCAAGAGTTATGATGAAATTCTTGTACTATCGCATATTGGCGTGTTAAGTGCAGTGAGCGGTATGAAATTTGGAAGCGAGGATCAAGGTTGCAGTTTGGTGTTGACAAAGATGTCACGAGCTCGGATGAGTAGGAAGGGGATTTGGATTTCTGGAGTAAGCTGGTATAGTCTTCAGCGTCACCAGAGATCGGTATTTTGTGTCGGAGGCTTTGCATCCTGGTTATGGATTCTTGATTTGCTTTGTAGCTAGTGTGACCGGTGGTATGGATGTACAGACTTGTTACCTAGTGCGGAAGATCGTGGGAGCGTACCCTACAGGGAGGTTGTATAAGTGTGACATGTAGTCACCTGATTGATTGAAGATTTAAACCAAGTGTGAAGATGGTGGTAATATCACTAATTTGAGAATTTATGCCTGGAGGGCGCTCGGGTCATTTGGTTGTGGACGGTGGAAGTTTGTCCCGATTATGATGGTTGTTATTTCGTGTTATGGGAAAGAGGGGGGTTATTATGGACCCTTGAAAGGTTATTAGACTAGTATGGTGCGATCAGAATCGGCTTGAGGTCTGTGAATGGATTTAAATATAAATATGGGCTCTATATCAGGCCAGATGTGTTCATTTCAGCATAACACTCCTTATGGAGGAGTATTCGAACGTTGGATGTCGTTTCGTCATCGGCTATTTCATGTAATCTTATATTATGTCGTGTGAATTGTGAAACGGCTTGATAAATTTCATATGTGTTGGGGTTTCGCGTAGCGATGGTGTTATGGGAGCAGGATGGCTCTCGAGATTCGGATCATGTATCGCACCTTAGTTGTGCTTGAGTTTCATAGCGTATGGCGCCGTCTGTCTTCCCAGGGATGGTATTATGCACTTAGCATGCTTGTGGCCGATATTCGGTATTTTGTAGTAATGAGCACTCTAGCTCGGTATGTATCTCCTTATATGGATTTTATGTGTGGATCAGGTGGCACGCCACCACGGGTATGTTGTTTGGATCGGGTTGCACGCCGGAACAGTATGATGTTGAGTACAGTCCCCTATAATCTATTTTTTATGTGTTTTGCTTCCCATTTTCTGAGGAAGGTTCAAATTAGATGCCTAAAGTTGAGTAGTCCCTTCCAGAGTTCGTTTTTCTTATGTATCACGTTCGAGTTTGTAGCTTATTGGCACGTTGTGGCATCATATGAGACTTTTGGTCATGTCTGGGGTGGCTTATTGCCTGAGCAGTTCGTACTGGGTGAGAAGAGATTAATGGATCTAGGATCAGTGCAATCGGATTATATGAAGTATATTAAAGAGCAAACACCATTATTTGGTTCAGAATGAGGTGATGGTTTTCGTCAGGAGTATAGACTCAATGATTTGTTGACTCGGCAGTTGGTTATGAATTTCTACACATCTCATCCGTTGTGGCGGTATTGCAAAGGGTTAGAACAGGATTTATATATGTCATGTGGTGCATTGGGAGCACCAGATTCGTGGAATTTTGGCTATTGTTATCAGAGGATTTTTTTATGGTAATGTGCGTTATGCAGTGCATAGTGTGAATTCAACAAAGGTATGCAATCATGTAACGGTGCATTCTGTAGTGATTGATACGGTATTCGTATGTTGGAAGCAGGCCTGGTAGAGAACTACGGATGTTAGAATTGCGCTCTAAGCTTATTTACTTGAATAAGAGAGAATATCTTTAGATTTGATCGAGCTAATGTGCTCAACTGAGTTGTGGTAGCACGGGTAGGTGCACGAGGGGTTAAGCAGAAATTTCAGACTACTCCAACGCAATTCTCAGCACGTTCGAGAATGAACGCATGTTTAAGTGGGAGAGAATGTAACGACCCGACAGGTCGTTTTGAGCCCTAGCGCGCCGTTCAGCGGTTTGAGGCCATGAGCAGCTTCACTTCAGGTATTATGACTTGTACGCATGGTCGGAATTGAATTCCAAGAGGTTCAGAGTTGGTTTGGGAAGAGAATTCTCATTTCGGAAGCTTTTAAGTTGGAAGAATTTACTAAGATTGAATTTTTGAGTAAATAACCTCGAAATCAAGATTTAAAGGTTTCAGCAGGTTCGTATGATGATTTCGGACTTGGCATATGCCCGGATCGGGTTTTGGATGACCCGGGAGCGTTTCGGCGCCTATTGTGGAAGTTAGCATTTTGGAAGAATTTCATAAATTTGGGTTGAAGTGAATTTCAATGATATCGATGTCCGTTTGGGATTCTGAGTCTGGGAATAGCTCCGTATGGTGATTCTGGTATTGGGAGCTTGATCGGAAGTGGATTTGGAGGTCCGTAGGTCATTTTGGAGTCATTTGGCTAAAGTTAGAAATTGAAGGTTTTTTAGAAGTTTGACCAGAAGTTGACTTTTTAATATCGGGGTCAGATTCCGATTCCGGAAGTTATAGTAGGTTTGTAATGTTGAATATGACCTGTGTGCAAAATTTGAGGTCAATCGGACGTGATTTGAGAGGTTTCGGCATCGAATGTAGAAGTTTGAAGTTCTAAAGTTCATAAAGCTCGAATTGGGCTGTGATTCATGATTTCGACGTTGTTTGATATGATTTGAGGCCTCGAGCAGGTCCGCATTATGTTTTGGGACTGGTTGGTATGAAAGGTCAGGGTCCCGGGGGCCTCGGGTGGATTCTGGATGGTTAACAGATCAAACTTGGATTTGATGAAGGAATAAAGCAGCTGCCTTCTGGTGTAACCGCACCTGTGAGGTCTTGGCCGCAGGTGCGGAGCCGCAGAAGCGGCTTTGGTGTCGTAGAAGCGGAATTGCACTGGGCTTGGCTGGGGGCGCAGGTGCGATGAAGCTCCCGCAGAAGTGAGACTATAGGAGCGGTCGGGGCTCCGCAGAAGCGAGACCGCAAGAGCAGATTTTACCCGCAGAAGCGGACAAAAGGGTGAGTCTAGTCGAGACTGCACCTGCGATGGTAATTTCCGCAGGTGTGGAGCCGCAAGTGTGTCTTGTGTACCGCAGGTGCGGAATGGTCGCTGGGCAGAGAGGGTTTTTATAAACGCGAATTGGCCATTTTTCTCCCATTTTTCATTTGATTTGGGCGATTTTGGAGAGCTTCAAGGGGAGATATTCTTCAAGTATCACAAGGTAAGTTGTTCCCACTCATTATAAGTTAAATGCATGATTTAGATACGGATTAAAGTATGGAAAGTATTAGAAATTTGGGGTTTTGGTGGAAAAACCTAGAATCTTCTGTATTTGGATTTTGACCACGAATTTGGGCATGGAATTGGAAATAAATTATATATTTGGATTTGTGGGGTTATAGGTAAAGTTTGTCCTCGAAAAATTTCGAAATCCGGGCAAGTGGGCCCGCGGGTGAATTTTTATCAACTTTTCGATCGGGGTTAGAAATTGTTATAAATTGGATTATAACGAGTAATTGAGCGTATATTAATGGGTTTGCATAATTATTGGCTAGTTTTGGAGCGTTGAACACCGGTTTGAGTCGTCGGAAGGGCTTGGAGGCCGGTTATAGAACTTCAGAGCGAGGTGAGTCTCCTTTCTAACCTTGTAAGAGGGAATTAACCCCATAGGTGAAATTATTAAATTGTGCTCCTATTTGTGGGGGGCTACGTACGCACGAGGTGACGAGAGTCCGTGCGTAGCTACTATTATGCCTATGTCCGGGTAGTCCTAGGCTACATCATGCCTTGTTGATATTATTGTTGATTGATGTTATTGTTTGCCTTGAGAAGAAATAAGATTGAGGTTGCGTAATAATTGTGTTGTAAGGTATTTTAATTGAAGAATTTAAGAATTTAAGTGTTTTCATTAAACTGAGTATTTTCGAAAGGAATTCAGGAATCTTATAATAACTTAAGAAATCTCTATGTAACCGCATCGCATGTATGTTTCACGAGCGGGGTAACTTCCTTAAAAGCTACAAGTTGAATTTCCCTTATTTGAAAAGGAATCACGAAAGAAATACGATTTTAGATGTTAAATCTATATTCGACCGCGTCGCAGGTATGATTCGCGAGCGGGGAAATTCCTTAAAATTATACTTGACCGCGTCGCACGTATGATTCGCGAGCGGGGTACTTCCTTTTATTACTCTCATGGGAGCGGACCGATTGCCTCGGCAAGTTAAGAGATGCATCTATGGTTCACGCCATTCGACCCTCTGGCAGTGCACAGTTTACTTTTATGTTTGATTGGGCCGTACGCCTCGGCATTTCCTATATATATATATATATATATAGTCACGACCCCAATCCCGGTCGTGATGGCGCCCAACACTAATGCTAGGCAAGCCCGACCAATTAAATACTATATATATATATATATATATAGAATCGAGCATGACGTTTGGCTAGAAGCCAGTGAATCTGAGGGATTTTTCCCTGATTTGAATTATGACAACTTCCTTAATGAAATTCACCATATCTATATATATGCTCCAATTACTGAGGGAACTTGCTAGTTGAGAGCTTGAGTAAAATTATAAAGAGGGTAATTGTATCACGTGTTTATACTTGTTTGTTTCATGTATTTACTCTGTTTCATGTTTATACACCCCTTTACTGTACCCGATATTATTGGACCACTAGTAAGTGTCGGAATCGACCCCTCGTTACTACTTTTTCGAGGTTAGACTGGATACTTACTGGGTACGCGTTGTTTTCGTACGCATACTACACTTGCTGTGCATTTTGTTGCACAGGCAGATGTCGCTCTAGTGGCCTTCTGGGCGTAGCAGCATGGTTGATACAGAGACTTAGGTGAGCTGCATCTCTCGAGATGACCCGCAGTCAGTAGAGTCTCTTTCAGAGTACTGTATTTACTTTCTGTCCAAATTTGTATTCCAAACAATTATTGTATTTCATTTGATTCTCCTAGTGATTTCTCATGCACTTGTGACACCGGGTTCTAGGGTGATTATGGGATATTTAGTATTGAAAGTTGTAAACACTTTTATTTATTCAGTGAAGATTACTTTTTACTAGTTAAATTAAAGGAAATTTATGGTTCCTGGAATATTAAAATGAGAGTTTAATTAATCATTTAAATTTGGGTTAGGTGTCCGGCGCCATCACGGCCTTTAATGGATTTTGTGTCGTGACAACATNATTCCGAAATTCACGTCGTGATCTCTGGCCCATTGCGGATGTCTCTCTCTTTCCATTACTGAATCATATCGGCATCATCTTGAAGCACGCCTTCTTCTGACATCGGTAAGTGTTATCGACCTCGACCTCGACATACTGGTCTTCCGACGTGGTATCACTTTTTCCATCGAGGGACGATATCGGGTAGCCCCGATTTCCACCGCATACAAAAATCGACCTCAATTCCAAATCATCTTCAGAAAACCAAGGTTGATAAAGAAAAACCAAAACTTATGAAGCCCTATTCAATCAGTGTATGAGGGAGGCTAGACTTGTAAAGAGGAAAAAAACTTCTAAGGTGAAATTCTGTTTGTGTGTCCAGTCCAGTGTGTGAAGATAGAAGGTTTTATATATAGAAAAAAGTCTTATCATGTGCACAAAGGATAAGGGGATAATTTTCTGAATGCATTCCCTAAATTTCAGGAAAAAAAGCATCTTTTTAAAACTGAATTAGACAGCTGTCTATCTAGATATTCCTCCAAATTTTTTTTAGCCCTTTAGCTTCTGTTTATTACCCCTTTTTACCCAAATCTGATCTAATTTTATTGGTCTTATTGCCTTTTGACCCTTTCTAGAAATTTCCCGCCTAACCAACTCAGATTCCCTAGTTTGCAAAGCCTTTTAGCCACCTTAAACTTTTGTTATTACCCTTTTCACCCCTAATTTCCAATTACTACACATAACCAACCCAAAAGAACACACACTGAATCCAATCAAAACAAACAACAAAAGAACTAATGTGACAACAGAAAAGCTAGCTATTCAAATAATTAATGCGCTAAACTTGAAACAATTGAACATAATCGGACAAACTAATCATGCAATATGACAAGAACAGCTAATTGAAATTTAAAAGAGAAAAAAAGATTACCTTGAAGGTTAAGGAACTGAAGCTCTGACTGGTCGGCCGGGATCCGGTGACTTCGAAGTGGACTAAAACTCACATTAATCAATTGCTCTTGATAAGAGCAATTGATCAGTGTCAGTTTTAAAGTCACAACGATCGAGTATTGACGAAGTAAATCAGAAAGAACGAAGCTATGTTTTCTGGCCACTTTTAGATCTAAAATTCGAGAATTTTTGGTGGTTCTTCGGCGAAATTGGTAAAGGGGTAAAGGATTAAGGGGTGAGGATCATGAGGTGTTAATTTGGGGTGGTTTGGAGTAGTGCCGCCGGTGGGGTAATTTGGGGCGGCTAGGGTTCTGAGGGAGTGAGAGATGAGATATGAGGGGGGAAAGTGAGGGTCGGTCTCTAGGGTTTGGGGGTGTTTGGTCCGACAGATATAAGGGAAATGGGTGAGGAGTTTCGGTCCGTTGGATGCTGAGGGGATCGGCGGTTAAGATTGGGTGTAGGTAAAACTCTGTCGTTTAATTTAGAATGGAGATGGGCGGGTTTTGGCTTGGGATTTGGCTTGGGATGGAGGAAATAATAACGACCGAGCCACGTGAAATTTGGCCCAAACAACCTTTTTTTTCTTTTCTTTGTTTTTCTTTGATTTTTTTTAAAATTCTAATTAAAATCATAAACAAGCTAAATAAAATCCTAAATTAGACTCTAACTTAATCTATTTTATAAAATTAACCTTAAATTATTTTATATTAACTTAACACTAAATAGTTAAAACTTAAAATCTAAAAAATATAACCATTATATTTTTGTGATTTTTGTTTAATAATGCAATTAATAAACAACTTAAATCCTAAAAATGCAAATAAAAACCTAAAATGCAATGCATGAAATTTTTGACATTGTTGTGGTATTTTTCTAATAATTTTATTATATTAAATATGCAACTAAATGCAAACAACAAATGACAAGGAATTCCTAAAAATTCTATAAAAATTAAAATAATTAGATTTTTTTTTGTGAATTTTGTAGGAGTGTTTTTAGTCGTGCAAAAATCACATGCTCACAGCTGCCCCTCTTTGCTCGAAAATACGAAGAGTTTTCGGGCAAAGATAAAGTGAGCAAATACGAGCAATTTTTACCCGTTTGGATACTCCATGGGAAGCGTTTTGACCGAACCTTGCTTCGGAGGCTGCCTACATATCCTTGGCTATAAAGGATTCAGGTCAGTGTAGTTCTGGAAACTTATTGCACCAAAAATTTTACCCGTTTGGATACTGTGATTTCACTATTGTTGCTGCTGTTACTGCTTGCTGAACTCCTTATTGCACCAAAATCAAGATGAAAAGAAATTAAACAAGCCTATCAGCTATGAGTTACAAGATTCCTATCTAAAAATCTTCTGAAGCTTCATCTTGAACCTTCTACAGTCCTGTTGTGCATCTCGAACTGTCGACTCGCATTCTTGAGGCGATCTTCTGTTACTTCTAACTTGAATTGACCCTATTCTTCAGGGGGGTTCTTGCTGTTGATTTGAACTTGTCACGACCCAAAATCCACTAGTCGTGATGGCACCTAACCCAACCCGCTAGGTATGCCAACTAATATCTATCCAGTTTCAATGATATTTAACAGGACAATTAATCAAAGAAATTATCTAAATCTTATACATTCCCAAGGACTGGTAGTACAAATCATGAGCTTCTAAGGATAGAGTTTACAAAGATTGTATGAAGTAAATACATCATCTGTTTTGAAAAACACTTAAATAGAGTTTTATAATTCTAAGACTACCATGAACAAGAGGCAGCTACAACAAGGACGCAAGTATATCTTCACGCAACATCGGCATCCAGAATCTGCACGCAATGTGCAGGAAGTGTAGTATGAGTACAACCGACCCCATGTACTCAATAAGTAACAAACCTAAACTTAGGTTGAAAGAAGTGACGAGCTGGAACATAGGTCGGGTCCAACACCAATATCCAATAGCAGTTCATAACAATGTACATATATAAATAAGGAAGTAATTCAGATATAAAATGCTTGGCTTTTTAATAGTTTTTCCGAAAAATAGTTCCGCCTTTCAAGTGTATCAGTGAAAACTCAACTCTTTTATCGAAATCCTCGAAAATACGTGGGGTGTGCAGACTCCGGAGGGGCTCCTTCAGCCCAAGCGCTATAACAAGCCAATCATGTCATCAGGCCCTCGGCCTCACTCAGGCATAAATCAATAAAACATGATGCGGCGTGCAGTCCGACCCCATAAACATCCTCACAATCAGGCCCTCGGCCTCACTCAGGCATAAAGCAATAGAACATGCTGCGGCGTGCAGCCCGATCCCATAAATATCCTCACAATCAGGCCATCGGCCTCACTCAATCATCAATCTCTCCAGTCTCTCGGGCCATCTATGTCATGAAACTAGCCCGACAACAATGATATGATATATCAATAAATAACAACTGAGACTGAGATATGATATGAATGCATGAATATGACTGAGTACGAAATATCAATGAAATCAGCGAGGTAACAGCAAGAAACGACCATTATGGGTCCTAACAATATCAGCATAAAGCCTAAACATGATATCTAGCATGATTGACAGCTCAATTAATTAATCACATGTTGAAAACACACATATCAACAAACTAGGGCCACTAAATAGTGCCAGGGTAACAACGGAGTCACAATTCACAGGGTGCACACCCACACGTCCGTCACCTAGCATATGCATCACCTCAACACCAATCACATAGCACATAATTCAGGGTTTCATACCCTCAGCACTAAGTTTAAAAGAGTTACTTATCTTGAACAAGCTGATTCCACTACCGAGCAAGTCAAGCGATGCTCAAAAAATTCCATCACGCGCATTCCGAACTCCGAACGGCTCAAAACTAACAAAAAGACAAATCAAATACATCAAACAATACTAAAGGTATCAATCCCAATCAAAGAAGGTCGAATCTTTAATCAAAAGCCCAAAATTGGCCAAAACGCCCAACTGGGGCCCGCACCTCGGATGTCACGACCCAAACCTATAGGCCGCGATGGGCACCCAGTACCTTACTCAACCGAGTACCAACATAACATATCATTCTTATCGTACTTTCATTGGCAAATGGGCCAAACGGGCCATCTGGGCTAACCAAAATAAACATAGGGGAATACTCAATATAGGACGACCCAACCTGATATAAAAATTTATACATGTGATATACGGGATTATAAGGCCAACATGATCATTTGTAAACTCAAAACATAGGCCGGCAAGGCCATACAAGCATCCGTATACATGACATCTGTCTACAAGCCTCTAAGAGTATACACTTAACATAAAGGTCGGGACAGGGCCCCACCATACTAAACAATACACGTCCAAATCATACTGACCAAATAAGCAACTCCGGAACAATTGAAGCACACCAACATCTTCCACTAAGCTAATAGCCTACTTGGAGGACTCTGGAACTGTCTATCGGGAGCTGCGGATATGAAACGCAGCGTCCCCAGGCAAAAGGGACGTCAGTACGAATAATGTACCGAGTATGTAAGGCACATCAATAAGTACATAAAAGACATGGAAGAAATATAGAGTAAATGACTCAACCTGTAAGTCTGGATGACTCTGTAAATCAGAAAATACTTATAGTGTCATGCATATACGTATGAATGTCGTCGTGCATAGGTACATGTGTTCATAACACCATCAAGCCTATGAGGGCATCCCATTATATCATCTCAGCCACTGTGGGCAAAATCATTAACGTATACCAGCTGATCAGGTGTGGTGCGTATATAACGTCGTAACCTTTTCCAATATCCCATATACATATAATATACATATATACGCGTATATAACGTCATCTGGTCATGGGTTAATGTACATGTATAAATGAATGCAATGCATGAGAAGTACGTCAATAAAACCTCTCGGAACGTCATAAGACCATTATGCCCCTGATTAATATCATGAAGTAAACTTTATGAACTTACGTATTTTCTGAGACCCATGAACAGATGATAGAATAATAGGATACATGGGGAATCAAGAACATAGGCATCTCTAGTATTTCTATGAATAGAGTAACTTATGGAAGTTGAGCATTTGCTCGTTTCATTTGTGTCGTATAGATCATGCCAAAAGAAAGAAGGGATAACCTTAACATACCTGAACCGATTCTCTTGACAATCCCTCTAACACATGTCTTTTGCGACAACATGTAACGGCGGATCGAAGTAGGGAAAAATCTGTATGATATTCTTTGAGAAAGATTGCACCGTACTCCCTTAGAATCGCAAAATCTCTTGCTATATAGTAAAAATGCTCTCTGTACGAAATGTTTTGAAGCAATATGTTGCTATTGCAATCCATGAACTTAGCTGAAGCTTTCCTTGTGATTGTAGAGGTTTAAAATGAATTTAGATAGTTTTTAATGTCTTTGGGTGTGGGTCCCACTTATGTGGTGACTAAGCCACCATTCTTTCTTCATTTGCCACCTTATAACACAAATTTAAGAGTCATCAAATAGACTTTGACGTGCTGCCACATTGGGAGATTTAACTACTTATCCAAAATATCTTAATTTACTCAATTAGCTTAGTTATATAATTAATCTCCCATTAAAAATCTATAATTACCCAATTATCCACATAATTAAGAATTATCTCAAATCGCTTAAAATACTATTCGCTTTTAACACACTTTATACACCTTACTATCATGGTCATGTGGTACCTTGTATGGCACTAGTCCATGAATACGGGGTATTATAGCTTGGACTGTATTTTATCTCCAAATTGCCAAACTTCGACGGAACTCATTTTCTTTGATTCGATTACCCTTTTACCTTCACGAAATAACTTATCACTTGTTTGAAATAGCGTAATACTTATAACCTCAAAATAATCTCATTCCTGAGCTTACGTCGATTAACCTATGACGAAACTTCAACGTATGAAAAAGCGAGATGTAATATCTCATTTCCGAGCTTTCATCAATTTACTTATGGCGTACTTTCACGTACGAAAATATGGGGTGTAACATCGGAACCCGACAAAAGTGACAAAACCCGACAACCCATTCAATTACGAGTCCAACCATACTAGTTTCATTCAAATCCGACTCCAAATCGGTGTTCAAAACTCCAAAATTCACTTTATGAAATTTTAGACAAAAAACCCCCAAATTTCCCTTTGAAATCATCAATCAAATGCCAAAAATGAAGATGGATTCATGAAATATAACCAAAATCGAGTATAGAACACTAACCCCAATCCATATGGTGAAAATAGCCTCCAAAAATTGTCCAAATCCGAGCTCCCCAACTCAAAATATGACCAAATGAACAAACCTTCCATATTAAGTAATTTTGCCCAGCTGTTCTGCCTCATTTTACATGCCAAACGATCCCGAAATTTGCTTTTGATGCCTCCAATGGATTCTTTGTGAAATTTTAGTCAAGATAGGCTTTTGAATCACTCCATTTGACTGTAAAATGAAGGAGATATATTAGTTTCAATATTTGGAAATAGTACATATTTTTAAATACGAAGCAGTGGCAATTTCGTAATTAATCTGAAAAAAATTTGGCAAACCAATTCTTAGTAAATGACCATAAAATCCTCATACGATGTCCAAATTCGACGATTCTTTTTTCTACGCCTCCGTAATTACAATACGGATCTAATTCTTCAATCAAAACAGAAATTGGAGCTCATTTGCTTAATGTGATACCATTTATGCTTGAAGAAACGACGTCGGAACATAAGAAAAACGAGCGCACCATAGCCCAAACCTATCTGAAACTCACCTGAACCCCTCGGCGCCCCGTACGAACATAACATGTTCCTTATCTTGAACAAGCCGATTCCACTACTGAGCAAGCCAAGCGATGCTCCAAAAATGCTATCACGCGTGTTCCGACATCCGAACGGCTCAAAACTAACCAAAAGACAAATCAAATACATCAAACAACGCTAAAGGAATCAATCCCAATCGAAAAAGGTTGAATCTTTAATCAAAAACTCAAGTCCAATCGGGGCCCGCACCTCGGAACTCGACAAAATTTACAAAATCCGATAACCCATTTAATTATGAGTCCAACCATACTAGTTTCACTCAAATCCGACTCCAAATCGGTGTTCAAAACTCCAAAATTCACTTTATAAAATTTTAGACAAAATCCCCAAATTTCACTTTGAAATCATCAATCAAATGCCAAAAACGAAGATGGATTCATGAAATATAACCAAAATCGAATATAGAACACTTACCCCAATCCATATGGTGAACATCGCCTCCAAAATTTGTCCAAATCCGAGCTCCCCAACTCAAAATATGACCAAATCAACAAACCTTCCATTTTAAGCAATTTTGCCCAGCTGTTCTACCTCGTTTTGCGTACCAAACGATCCCGAAACTTGCTTTTGATGCCTCCAATAGATTCCATGTGAAATTTCAGTCCAGATAGGCTTTTGAATCACTCCATTTGACCGTATAATGAAGGAGATATATTAGTTTCAATATTTGGAAATAGTGCAGATTTTTAAATACGAAGCAGTGGCAATTTCGTAATTAATCTGAAAAAATTTGGTAACCCTATTCTTAATAAAATGGCCATAAAATCCTCATATGATGTTCAAATTCGATGATTTTTTATTCTGCGCCTCCGTAATTACAATACAGATCTAATGCTTCAATCAAACAGAAATTGGAGCTCATTTGCTTAATGTGATACCATTTATGCTTGAAGAAACGACGTCGGAATATTAGAAAAACGAGCGCAACATAGCCCAAACCTATCTGAAACTCACCCGAGCCCCTCGGAGCCCTGTACGAACATACCAACAAGTCCCATAATATAATACGGACCTACTCGAGGCCTCAAATCATGTACAATAACATCGAAACGACGAAACGCACCTCAAATCAAACTTAATGAACTTTCGAACTTTCGACTTCCAAAACTCGCGTCGAAACATATCAAATCAACTCGGAATGAACTCAAATTTTGCACACAACTCCTAATACATCATAGGAGCTATTCGTGCCCCCAAACTACCGAGCAAAGTGTAAATGCTCAAAATGACCGGTCGGGTCATTATAGAACTTGAATTTGACTGAAATGAATTCCCTTGTTCTCCTAGGGGGGGTGCCTGCTACTGACTTGAAACTTGAAATGAATTCCTCGTTCTCCAGGTGGACGCCTGCTACTAAAAGTGAACCTTAAAATGAATTCCCCCGTTCTCCAGGTGGGCGTCTGCTACTTACTTGAACTTAAAATAAATTTCCTCATTCTCCAGGTGGGTGCCTGCTACTGACTTGAAAATTGTATTGAATTCCCTCGTTCTCCAGGTGGGCGCCTGCTACTAAAATTGAACCTTAAAATGAATTCCCTCGTTCTCCAGGTGGGTGCCTGCTACTGACTTGAACTTAAAATGAATTCCCTCATTCTCCAGGTGGGTGCCTGTTGCTGACTTGATAATCGAAATGAATTCCCTCGTTCTCCAGTTAGGCGTCTGCTACTAAAACTGAACCTTAAAATAAATTCTCTCATTCTCCAGGTGGGCACCTGCTACTGACTTGAACTTAAAATGAATTCCCTCATTCTCCAAGTGGGTGCCTGCTGACTTGAAAATCAAAATGAATTCCCTCGTTCTCCAGGTGGGCGTCTGCTACTAAAACTGAACCTTAAAATGAATTTCCTTGTTCTCTAGGTGGGCTCCATCTACTGACTTGAACTTAATATGAATTCCCTCATTCTCCAGGTGGGTACCTGTTGCTGACTTGAAAATTGAAATGAATTCCCTCGTTCTCCAGGTGGGCGCCTGCTAATGACTTGAAAATTGAAAATAACTCTGAAATGAATTCCCTCGTTCTCCAGGTGGGCGTCTGCTACTAACTTGAAACTTGAAATAACTCTGAAATGAATTCCCTCGTTCTCCAGGTGGGCGCCTGTTATTACAACAAAACAGACAAAGCAAAAGAAACTTTTCTGCCCCAGTTTGCACCAGGAACATCTGTGAATGTTAATCGAATCTTGTTATCCAAAAGAGTTCTAAGAGTTTAAAAGCTAAATCCCATTATCTAGGAGGGTCCTGAAGACTAAAATTAAATCTCATTTTAAGAATGAAAACTTAAAAGCTAAATTCTATTTCCTAAAGGTAAAACTTAGAACTAAATCTCATTATCTAGGAAGGTCCTAAAAACTTAAAATTAAATCTCATTATCCAGGAGGGTCCTCAAAACTTAAAGCTAAATCTCATTATCTAGGAGCATCCTGAAAACTTAAAACTAAATTCCATTATCCAGGAGGGTCCTGAAAACATAAAACTAAATCCCATTATCCAGGAGGGTCCTGAAAACTTAAAACTAAATCCTATTATCCAGGAGGGTCCTGAAAAGTCGAAAATGAACTTACCTGAACTATGCTTTCCTCATGGAGGATCCATGTAGAATGAACAAAAAATGTCTTGCTCTTGAACCATGCTTTCCTCATGGAGGGTCCATGCGAACGGCCAAATTTTCCTACCCTTGTTTCAATCAAAGAAAATTTTGTGAGTTTGAAAATATGGTGATTAGTTTGTGGCATTATTGCTGAAGGTGTCCGCTTCTGCCACTACCATGTTTCATTCTGATTAGCTGCTTTGGGCTAGCAATGAATTGTTTGACCTCCCGGTCGAACTTTGACCACAAAACCTCTGAATGACCCGAATCCCTTACACTCACTTATTGTATTGCATTTTCATTCTGACAACTATAGAACCTTTGCATTTTCTCAAAATTCCTGAATCACTTGACCACCTGAACTTCAGTTACCACCACATTGCTCATTTTGAATCGTGTCACTTGTAATGTGCTTGGCAGAACTTTTCTTTATGCAATTAAAAAGCTGGTAATAGGCTTTGAAATCCTTTCTTGCTTGTTTAACAAAGACTAACTTGAAAGAGACTCAAAAAAATAGGACCAAAAGAACGAAGTAAAGTGATTTTTGGCAAAAGGAACAAAAGGAAAATTTAAAACAAAGATGACTAAATGAAGAAGAGTGGAAAAAAGACTTATCTGAGTGAAGCAGCTGGCTCCAATGAACATGACATGCATTTAGGATTGATCAGCCTAATCTGTCCAACCAATCACACTTTCAGTTTATGTCATGTCTTCATGCTTCAAAATCGGGCTTTCCATGATCAAATTTCTTTGTAAAGTCACAAACCTCTTTCGACTTGTAGTGCCCAGAAGGGTTTTCACCAACAAGCCTCTCTCATTTGTTCATCTCTCAGCTCACCGTCGCCTTACGATGCCCGCGAGGATTTTCACCAATAAGACTCTCTAATTTTAAATTTTCCCTCAGCTTATTGTCGCCTTACGGTGCCCGTGAGGGTTTTCACCAATAAGACTCTCTCATTTTATTCATTTTCCTTGTGCCCATAAACAAAGTGTTACCCATGATGTAAATCATACCTCTATCTTGCTTAACTTGGCACCCTCAAAGATTGATCGGAAGGTATTTCTTTAGACCGTAGTGTAGGCTTTTGGACAGGGTTAGAAAGAAAAGGTGGCATGAAATCTCAAAACAACTTAAGATGAAAGGGTTTATAATTACAACTTTTGGAATCAGATCTTTTACAAAACTAAAACTTCTGGCCCAGTTTCTTTGAGTATGGGGAATTTTGGATTTTTATTTTGATGGGACCGAGCCTCAGAGTAAGGCTGCCTACGTATCCTTAAAAAGAATCAGGTCTAACGTAGTTCCAACCATAAAAGTTGTTGCTTTTTTCACTTTTCTTTTTCTTTTTTTTTTCTTTTTTTTCTTTTCCTTTTCCTTTTCTATTTTCCAACTCTACTTCTGATTCCAAAAGAGGGTATGAAAGAAAGTAAATAAGGCTAAAAGGGGGTAGCAAATGATAACAGTGTTTGGGTAGCAGAATAAAATGCCTTCGTCATTCCAACTTTAAACATGCCAAATACAAAAATGCAATTTTAAAATAAGCAAAGACATCATACATAATATCTTTTGACCACATCAGACAGACTTGGAACTGTCAAGGGCATTACTTTTGTAGAGTCTGGAGCCTGAACTGACTTACCTTCACTAGCACGAATCATCATGACTGACTTGGAAGAATTCCTGGACTCCCCTTCCTTGCGAACTATTTCAATCATGTGTGTCTCTGCATGGGCTGGCAAAGGATTTTGGTTGATGTTTGGTGCATCCGGGCTCTGCACTTCAATTTGATGTGTATCAATTAACTCTTGTATTGCCCTCTTCAAATGCCAATACTTCTCTATATCGTGCCCCGGGGCATCAGAACAGTATGCGCACCTCAGAGAATAATCAAGGTTCTTTGGGAGTGGATTTGGTATCTTTTCTTCAATCGGTCTCAACATGTCCAATCGCCTCAACCTTTGAAACAAACTGGTATAGGACTCTCCAAGAGGGTGAAGGTTTCTTTCCGTTGCTGCCTTTCTTTCCTGTAATCTAGCCTTGGTCGGAAGTTTGGACTAGTAGGGTTTCAGTAGGGTTGTGGGGTTGGATAAAGATTTTGTCCAGCACGCCATTACGGGTAAGGAGGGGGTTGAGCATATGACTGTGCGTGGTGAACATGGTATTGGGGTGGTATGGTTGAGTATTGAGGATCTTGTGGTGGGAAATAATGTTGGGGTGGATTATATGGAGCTTGGGTGTAGGCTTGAGGTTAGGGTCGAGGCTGAGTGTACTAGTGAGGCAAACCCCTCAGTCTACGCTGTGGTTCAGAGACAACCATAGCGACGTCATCCTTCTTCTTCTTTCCTAACAAACTTCCGGTGCCACTCTGGATTGCCTGTGTGGTTGCTTTTATGGAGGAGTAGCTCATGATCTTGCTTGACTTGAGTCCCTCCTCCATCATTTCTCCCATATTTACCACATCGATGAAGGGATTTCCTATGACTGAGATCAAATAGACAAAGTAAGTAGGCTCTAAGGCTTGAAGAAAGTACTCGACCATCTCGTCTTCTTCCATCGGAGGATTGACCCGTGCAGCTTGCTCTCTCCATCTGAACCCGTATTCTCTAAAGCTTTCACTAGGCTTCATTTCTACCTTGGTCAGGGATAGGAGATATGGGACAATGTCTATATTGTATTGAAATTGCAGGGCAAAGGCCTGAGCCATATCGTCCCATGTGCACCACCTGCTAGCGTCTTGGCGGGTATACCATTCCAAAGCCGCCCCGCTCAGACTCTAACCGAAATATGCCATCGATAATTTGTCCTTACCACCAGCACCTCTTATCTTACTGCAAAAGCCTCTCAAATGGGCCACGGGATCTCCATGTCCATCATACAGGTCAAACTTGGGCATCTTGAACCCGGCGGCCAATTGGACGTCAGGGAACAAGCACAAATCCTTGTAAGCCACACTTACTTGGCTTCCTATCCCTTGCATGTTCTTCAAAGATTGTTGTAAACTCTTCACTTTCCTGAATATCTCATCTTGCTCCATGTTCTTAGATGGCTTCTCGGTTTCAACAGGAGGTTCAAAGAGAGGGGTATACAATAAGGATCTGAGACCTTGAAAGTTGGTTCTGGAGCATAGTATTGGGCATGTAGAACTTTGAACGCAGGTTCACTGGAAGATCTGTGGAGGGTAGCTTGTGGATGGGCTATGAAAACAGGAGCAGGGTATGAGGTTGTTTTGGCTGGTGGAGCATGGAAAGTTTGGGACGAGGTGCCAGGGTAGTGGTGATAAGGGGTAAAGCCTGGTGCATGTTGAGGGGAAAGATCAACGGTAGTGGGAACCTAGGCTTGTGACAGTGGTGGGATGGAGGCAGGATTTTCTGTGTAGTTAGCGGGAATGAAGGTGGAGGATTCCCCCTGATCCAAGCTTGATACATTTCTTCCATCTGATGTTTCAACATGTGGACCTCCTCTTTCAATTAAGATTCAGACTCCACAATCTCCCTCGGTGGGTCAACAACACTTGTGTCTGATTCTTTGCTAGCCATGATTGCCTTGCGCTTTGACCTGGTGTTGTATGGATGACTTTCCAGAATGCCAACAAACCAACCACCTGCCCGGACTTGACAGCACACCCAACAACCTTGTTAGTTTCGAGAGTTTAACAGATAGGAAATCGCATGTTGGGATGCAATGCACCTAAACAATTAAACGCTTCTACCGTGTGTTTGAACAGTTGCGTATTTCATCACGCCCTTAACTAACCCATTTCACTCTATACCTCTTTTCTTCCTTTTCTCATTTTGTTTCTGTCGCTATTTTATTTCTAGCACACTCTTTTTCTCTTTTTTTAGTTTTATGGCTATGATTGAATCCTATGGGGATTGCCTACATATCACGACGCCACATGAATCATATCATTACGTAGTTCAGGGGAATAAATGCAAAATGAAAGTAAATAAAATTTTTGGGTTTTTGCAATATTTCATTAATAATAAAAAAATCTTTTTGGGTTTTTCTATTACAAAGACTTGGAAATACTAATGATCAAAAGAAACATACAGACTCAAAACAGGACAAAAACATACAGACTCAAAATAGGACAACAAACAGACTTGACACAAATGAACAGACTCAAGAAAAAGTAAAACACAGACTCAAAAGCCGAAAATCAAGAATACATAACAGCCTCTAATGCTATTCCAGGGGCCTGCGGGACATCAGTTGGTTTCGGTGCTGGCCTGCGTGCGATCTCTTCCTGAAGGTGTTCAAGATCAGCCATCACATGGCAAACAAATGTCATAACGGAAGCAAAGAACATGGATCTGGTCATATCTTCACATTCATGGCACTTCATTGCAACATAATCAGCTATTTCTTTGATACTCATTCTAGTGACTCCCTTTTCTTGAAGCAGGCGTCCGATTTGTTGTGTCCGGGCCTCCAACACCTGTGTGGCTGTGTTGTTTTGGTCCTGCAACTGTTGCATGCCTACTTCTAATCGGAAAATCAATGCGTAGCAATGCTCTCTTTTCATTTTGAAGTCCTTTGTCTACTGAACCATCTCATTCTCAAGGATGGCCAGCTTCTTCTTTAAAATTGTGACTTTTTTATCGTATCTCTAGTTTAGTTGGTGAGAAAACCCTGTCCTTTCTTCCGCACCTTTTGCAAATGTGCTTGAGCCTTAAAAAAGTCTTTCTCGGCCTTTGTCAGGTCGGCTGCATAATCATGCACCTTTAACCTTAAGTTGCTTATGAGTTTTTCATCCTTCTCACTCGTCACAGGCGTTTCAGCAACTATCCTCATGTCCCAGAGTTGGGCTCGGAGTGCGTCGTTCTCCCGGGTCAACCTTCTCCTTTCACCTTCAGCTTCTTGCGCCTGTAAGTCATTATCAAATATGCGGTTTCTCAACTTTTCTTCTAAGGCATGGATGGTGGCTTGATATTTCTTCTCCTTTTCTCCCTAGGCCAACCGTTCTCGAATTTTATCATCAAAAGCCTGAATATGAGGTCTTTTGGCGGGCCTTTCGGGCTCCGACTCTGGCTCATCATTAACACAAGACCTTTTCTCAAACCATATGGCATAACTTGGGTCAACATCACCTCTCACAGGATCTGGCACCTGGCTGTCATCTTTTAGATATCGGCAGCCATTCCAATCTCGTTGGATTAAAGCCTCAGAGAGTGGAGCTTTAGGGTGTAGCTCGATGACTTGGACACTCAAATCTTCATCTTCGGGCACCACTTGGTATCTTCCTAACTCTCTTAGAACTCTTTGCAGTGCATACGATTGGACACTTCTCAAACCCATCAACAGCAAATAGCCTTTTGTATCCGTCATGTGTATGACTTCCCTTATTGGGAGCTATCCCAAAGTCCATTCAATCTGACTCACCTTTAGAGTTCTTAGATGGCTAATCTAGGCTTCAACCCCTTCTGGAGAATTGTAATCTTTTACCCTTTCCTCATAACTCTCGATGAAGTTGTCCTTCCTCGGGCCATAACTCATGAATTTGGGGTGATGGCGGAGGTGCTCAATCAACCACATTTGCAAAAGAATATTGCACCCTTCAAAAAACTTCGCCCCGGATTTACACAGCGTCAACGCTCGATTGATATCCGACAATATAAGTGGAGCGAGCGTGTGATCCTCATTGGTAGTGAGGACTTGGACAATTCTGGCCATGCGGATATCAATTTTCCGTTCCTCATTTGGGAAAACCATAATTCCTAGAAACGCAACTATGAAAGCAAAGCTACGATGAACTTTCCAGGTATCCTTGTTTTGCTTATAGTTCAGGCCCTTTCCATGTAGTTCAAAACCATTTGAGTGCCCATATCTGGAATACAGGAAGTAAAAGGAACAACATCCATTGTTTACATTGGTCTTCTTCATTTGCTTACTGATATTCAAGAGATCAAAGAATCGGTGCACAGAGGGAGGCCTTGGGAATATAAGTTGCCGATTTCTCAAGTCCCGGTCGAAATTAGTATACCCGGCTATTTCCTCCAAAGTAGGAGTAAGTTCAAAATTCGAGAAGCGGAAGACGTTGTGGACAGGATCCCAAAAAGTTACCAAGGCCTTAATTAGATCATCCCGCGATTTGACTTTCACAATGTCTGTAAGAGCGCCCAAATGCTTTTTTACCTAATCCTGACCATCTTCATCTAAGTCATACCACCACATTTGAAGCTGCAGCAGAGCCTGCTCTACAACCGTTAACGGCAGATGTTGGACATTATTCATTTTGTACCTGTGGATGGTTAGGGTTAGGGTTGACTCCAGTGGACTCTTTTTGCAAAACAAGTTTTCAATTTTCTAAAGAAAAATCAAATGAGGGTGGCTACTTATGCAATATTAGTAAAAGGTGGCTATTTTTGCAACCATGGCCCCTTCACACTTTCAAATAAATTCTGAGGCCAGGGAAGGGCACTTAATGGAAAAAGTGACGTCTCATTGACAGACATGTCCGTTCTTTGCGAAAATAGCCCTTCAATAATTGGAAGATGTTCTAAGGCCATTTCGGCAAAAACGACTTAAGACGCAATCGAAGCTGGGTCGGCTTACTCTTTTGACCAAAGCACCAGGACACACTTTATTTATTTTTGGTTATTTTTGCAAAAAATGAGGCCGAACCTTAGGTACGTTGCCTACGTATCTCAGTTCCGGTGAAAATCAGACCTGCATAGTTCGGTCAGTTTTGACATAACCGGGAAAACATGATATTGACTCATTTTGAAACGACTCTTTTTTTTCTCTTTTTGTTTTTGTAAGAAAATTCATTCTTCATTTTTTTCTCTCCTTTTTTTTCAAAAATTTCGGCAGAGTTTTGGGACATATCTAAATACCGGGGATTTCAAAATCGGGCGAGTTTTCTCTCCTACCTCGCTCTTATTTTTTTTTCTCTTGATTTTCATTCCCTAGCCGATCAACATGCAAGACGAAGCAAACAAATTCACAAATTGCACGTAAGATGCATCAGGATGGTCATTTGTTTCGGGTGCACCTGTCCTAGACGGACCCAACCCCTGTGTTGAGTCCCCAAAGTCATATGCACGTGATGCAAAAAAAATGTTCCTACTAAGGATCCGGCATGAGGCTATGTTATTTTAGGTTTAAACGTGGGGGTGTATTCTAGACATGGCTTACCCGAGCGGACAGCTCGAGCCGAGGTGTGGGCAATGTACCAGGAGCACGAAAGTTACCCGGCTTAGTTGTTGATCCAGCCTCGTTCTATTTGGTATGACTTCTAACAGAAAAGTGGGCCACGCGTATGTGTGCACCATATTCTTAGAAGACTCAGAAGGGAGGCATAAGAATACAGTTTTAATACAGTTCAAATAATATCAAAGCGGTAAAAGAGTGGCAATTAGCACATTAGGCCCACAAACGCAGTAATATCAACAATAAATAAAGCCAAGCTTAGATTAACAAGCTCGAATTCTGAACCCTGAACAACAGATTCTGGGTTCGATCCCCAGCAGAGCCGCCATAGCTGTCACACCTCCTTTTTCCGAAGAAATAGGGAGTTTTTCCAATTAAAGTGACATTAATCGAAATGGGATTATTTATTAAATTCAGAGTCGCAACTCAGGATAATTTATGGTGCCCCAAGTCACCAGTTTATTTAAATCTCAAATCGAGGAAACTTGACTCCGTTTTAAAGTCTGCGAAACCAGAAGACTGGGTAAGAAATTCTGTTAACCTGAAGAAGGTATTAGGCATTCCCCGAATTCTGTGGTTTCGGATCACATGTGTGTAAACCCATTTATTTGGGGTGATAAAATCATGTCATGCATACGTGTACATGATTAATCACGCTTTATTAATTAAGAGGATTGTTCGGACAAAGTCGCGCAAACGCATACTTGATTTATTTGTGGGAATAATAATTATGTTACGCGAACGTGGACATAATCACGATGATATATTAAATGCACGCCTAAAAGCATTTCTACGAATATTCAAAAATTAATCCATTTAGCTTCCTAAGTTTGGGACTATTGTGGGGTCATGAATTATGAAGTGGTTGTGGGAAACTGTAGTATCTAGTTATTGAAATTATTTATTATAGAACTTTCTTTATTAATTAAGAAAAAGGATACACCATCAGTAAAATGGCAATTAGATCGCCCACTAACAACATAAATACATTAAATTGTTCGAACTAACTCTCAAAATCAATGTAGCAAACTAGGCATACAGCAACAACTAAAACTAAATGTGCAAGTCAATAATGGAGTTCCTAACCCATTAAATAAACCACTCTTATATAAAGATATAATCTAAATTATGCCTCTCTAGGAACACTGATCCACTTAAATCCATTAAACAATAAAAATCATCTCATTATTGGGAAGGTTAAAAACAATTAGATTTGAGCTTATTTAAAGGGACTGTGCAGCTGATTGGGTTATAGTAACTTAATTAATCCTTTTATCTAAATGGGTTTGGCATTGCCATGGGCTAATAATCGACTAAGGACAGGGGGTGTGATTTAAAGATCCAGATGGAGACCCCAAATGGGTCAAATGTCAATAAAATATGGGCTTAGAGAAAGCCCAATACGTGACCTCCCACCAGGGATCTCAAACCATTGAGCCATTTGCACGAGCCTAGCAAATCAACATTGACAAGGTGCTTATGCATACATTTTTGGGAAAAGGCCTTACTCATACAAGATTGACCCTTCTTGTATTCAATTAAGGTGAAACAGAGATATAAAGATACTACTTATATTCTAATTTCACTAGCTTTACGCAAACAGCCTCTCGATCAAATCACACTTAACTTACTTTGAAATTGAACATTACTGTAAACAATTATTATTACATAAATAATCTCAAATGAAACATCACACAATTGATTAATTTTACAAGAAAAACCTAAATTCTAATCTAGAAAAATCACTTCAACTATTTTTAACTACTAAAACAACGAGCTACTTCATGGTGGTTTTGAACTCCGAATCCATTTAGCCATAATCAAACTCATAAGGTGCTGCCGATACTTTTCTAAACTCAAAGTAACCTCAAAATTTCCAATCTAACTTTACTTTAATTGAATCACTAACTGAGTTTCAACATGCCAACATATGAGACATTAAAACAGAGCAGAAAATTCAGAAGGAATTCTCAAAGGCTATCCTTTATACATAGAACTATACTAAAATGTAATCACCAGGACAGTTAAAGGTCGAACCAAGTTGGCAAACAGCATTGAAGAACATTTTTCATACATACAAATGAATAAACTGCAGTTCATATCATTATAAGAACCTAACAACAGTTACATGACTTGTCAAAAATCAAATTTCATACCTTGACAGGAGTGTAAAAGGCTCGAAAGAAGCCAAATAAAGGCGGAAATTGGAGACTAAGCTCAGCAAACTCAGGGAAACAGCAACAAGTAAACAGAAAATCAACAATGAAATCCCAGATGAAACTCGACCTCAATTCTGAATCATCTTCAGAAAACCAAGGTTGATAAAGAAAAACCAAAACTTACGAAACCCTATTTAATCAGTGTATGAGGGAGGCTAGACTTGTAAAGAGGAAAAAAAACTTCTAAGGTGAAATTCTCTGTGTGTGTGTCCAATCTAGTGTGTGAAGATAGAAGATTTTATATATAGAAAAAATCTATCATGTGCACAAAGGATAAGGGAATAATTTTCTGAATGCATTCCCTAAATTTCAGGAAAAAAGAATCTTTTTAAAACTGAGTTGGACATTTGTCTATCCAGATATTCCTCCAAGTTTTTTTAGCCCTTTAGCTTCTGTACTTTACCCCTTTTAGCCACCTTAAACTTCTGTTATTACCCTTTTTACCCCCTAATTTCCAATTACTACACATAACCAACCCAAAAGAACACTCAGTGAATCCAATCAAAACAAACAACAAAAAAACTAATGCAACAACAGAAAAACTAGTTATTCAAACAATTAATGTGCTAAACTAGAAACAATTGAACATAATCGGACAAACTAATCATGCAATATGACAAGAACAGATAATTCAAATTTAAAAGAGAAAAAAGGATTACCCTGAAGGTTAAGGAATTCGAGCTCTAACTGGCCGACCAGAATCATTTGACTTCGAAGTGTACTAAAACTCACATTAATCAATTTCTCTTGATAAGAGTAATTGATCAACGTCAGTTTTAAAGTCACAACAATCGAGTATTGACGAAGAAAACTAGAAAGAGCGAAGCTAGGTTTTCTGGCCACTTTTAGATCTAAAATTCGAGAATTTTGAGTGGTTCTTTGGGGAAATTGGTAAGGGGTAAACGATTAGAGGGCTGTGAGGATCATGGGTTGTTAATTTGGGGTGGTTTAGAGTAGTGCCGCCGGTGAGAAAATTTGGGGCAGCTAGGGTTCTGAGGGAGTGAGAGATGAGAGATGAGGGGGTTTAAGTGAGGGTCGGTCTCTAGGGTTTGGGTGTGTTTGGTCCGACGGATATAAGGGAAATGGGTGAGGAGTTCCGATCCGTTGGATGATGAGGGGATCAACGATTGAGATTGGGTGCGGGTAAAACTACGTCCTTTCATTTAGAGTGGAGATGGGCGGGTTTTGGCTTGGGCTGGGGGAAATAAAGACGACTGGGCCACGTGAAATCTGGCCCAAACAACCTTCTTTTTATTTTCTTTGTTTTTCTTTCTTTTCCTTTGATTTTTTTAAAATTCTAATTTAAATCATAAACAAGCTAAATAAAATCCTAAATTAGACTCTAACTTAATCTATTTTGTAAAATTAACCTTAATTTATTTTCTATTAACTTAGCACTAAATAGTTAAAATTTAAAAGCTAAAAATGTAAACATAACCATTGTATTTTTCTGATTTTTGTTTAATGATGCAATTAATAAACAACTTAAATCCTAAAAATGCAAATAAAAACCTAAAAATGCAATGCATGAATTTTTGACATTTTTGTGATATTTTTCCTATAATTTTAATATATTTCAACTAAATGCCAACAACAAATGACAAGGAATTCCTAAAAATTCTATAAAAATTAAAACAACTAGAAAAATATATTTTTTTGTGAATTTTGTAGGAGTATTTTTAGTCAGAAAACAATCACGTGCTCACATATCCCATTGTCTGCATGAAACATGCTAGGATGATAAGTACTACTTCTAGGGTGGCTTAAAGAAATGAGGCCAAAAAATGAGGGTTACAGAGAGTAGGGGGAAGCTTAAGGGCAGCTGCTCCTCTCTACAATTCCTGTGATTTCATTTTGTCCAAAAAATGCCCTGTTGCAGTAAACTATTTCCAAACGACCCCTCTAATCTATCTCCAAATCCTCACCCCCAAAAAGAGAATCAATAGTAGTAATAATAATAACCATAATAGTTGTAGTAAAAATATGAGGTTGTGATGATAATTTTTCTTCTGTCTCTGAGCAAATCAATTAGGGAAGAAAACAATTGGACCCGTATCTTGGCGGGGCAACCTGGATGTTAAATGATTTTGCAACTAGTGTTTGCAGCCATAAATATGTTTCCAATCTCTCGCCCTAGCTTCAATTTAACAGACCTAAGCCTCATTTGGAAGGTCATTTTCTTAAATGAAGACTTAATACAAGGTTAGCCTAGAAAGAAATGAGGCAAAATAGAGAGTTTTGAGATTTTCATTAAAAGGGTGGTTGCCCCTCTCTGTTCCGCCATTGATTTTCCTCCATTATCGAAACACCAACAACCCTTCGTTTATGACAAAAGCAAAAGCATACTGGTAAAGTTTTTGCCATGTGATCAGGAGGTCACGGGTTCGAGCGGTGAAAATAACCTCTTTCAGAAATGCAAGGTAAGTTGCGTACAATAGACCCTTGTGGTCCGGTCCTTCCTCGAACCTGCGCATAGTGGGAGCTTAGTGCACCGGGATGCCATTTACAGCAAAATCTCTATATTTACTTTTTTTGTGTATGGAGTTGATGGCATGCACTTAAAGAGGCAGTGATGATGATGTGTAACGACCTGACCGGTCATTTTGCTTTTTAGAACCCCGTTCCCCTAAATAAGACTCCCCGTATATGCTTCTACTATTTTATGACTTGCAGGGATGGTTAGTTCGGGATTTAGAAGAATTCGGGTTGAAATCAGAACACTTGGTTCCTTAAGTTTGCCTTAAAAGGCTAAGTTGACTTTGGTCAACGTTTTGAGTAAACGACCTCTGAATTTGGATTTGACCATTCCAATAGGTTCGTATGATGATTTCAGACTTGGGCGTATGCTCGGATCGAGTTTTGGATGACCAGGGAGGGTTTTGGCGCCTAATACTGAAAGTTGGTTCCTTGAAGGTTTTTGAAGTTCTTTGAATTTGGTCTGGGGTAGGTTTGGGTGATATCGAGGTCCAAATGGGATTTTGAGACTTGGAATAGTTTCCTAATGTCATTTAAGACTTGCACACAAAATTTGGCATTTTTCCGAGTTGATTTGATAGGAATTGGACGCACGAAAGTGTTTTTAGAAGTTTTTGAGTTCATGAGTTAATTCATGCGTTTTTGCATCCGATTCATGATTTTTGATGTTATTTAGTGTTTCACTCGCGCGAGCGAGATTGTATGATGTTGTTAGATTTGTGTGGGTGTTTGGTGTGGAGCCCCGACGGCTCGGTGAGTTTCGGACGTTAGGAAGGATGAGAAACACTTCAGTTTTCTGGTGTTTCATTGCTGGTGCTTCAGGTCTCGTAAATGCGAGAATTTGTTCGCATTTGCGAGAAAGGCTTCACAATTTCGAAGAAGCCTGACTTGGGTAGTGTTCGCATTTGCGACCTCAACATTGTCCGCATTTGCGACTCCTTGGTCGCATTTTTGACCATGGCAGTAGAAACCCAGGTTCGCATTTGCGATGGATTTGTCTTATTTGCGACCTTCGCATTTGCGAACTAGGTGTCGCAAATGCGACATCTGAGGTCTGTGCATAGCTCTATTAAATGCGGGACTTAAGCCATTTAACTCATTTTCTTTCATCTCTTGGGCGATTTTTGGAGCTCTTGGAAGAGGGTTTTCACCTAGCACTTTGAGGTAAGTAATTTCTACACAACATGAGGTAAATACATAGATTATTGGTAGATTAACATGTAAAAATTGGTGAAATCAAGGGTTTATATGAAAACCTAGGTTTTGGATAAAAATGAGATTTGACCACGAAAATGGTTATGGAATTTGGTAAAAATCATATATTTGACTTCATGGGGTTATGGATAACAACTTTCTTCGAAAGTTTCCGAAATCCGAGCACGTGGGCCTGGGGGTGAATTTTAGGAATCTTACATTTGGAGTTGAAAAATCACTTTAATAGTTGGAATATGAACTTTGGAACATGCATTGATTAGTTTATATACTATTTGGTTAGTTTTGGATTGTTCGGCACCGAATTGAGGGTTTGAGCATAATCTTAGATCGAAAAGTGGGCTTTGAGGCGAGGTAAGTGTCTTTTGTAACCTTGTAAGAGAGAATTAACCCCATAAGTGAATTAATTAATATGTGTTTTTATTCGTGGGAGCTACATACGTACGAGGTGACGAGAGTCCGTACGTAGCTAGTAATTATGCTATTGTCCGAGTAGTATAGGACCCATATCATGATATACTTGCAATGTTTGCCCCTACTTGATAACTTAATTACTTAAGTCACATTGAAATTTCATAAAAGAATTGTAAAAGGTTATATTTCACTTACTTGAAGCTGTAAATGAGACACTTGACTGTTATTGAGAATTTGTGTTTCTTTGAGGTATTTTCTATTTGTGGAGCAGGCCGAACGCCTCGGTAGCAGATAGATGTATCTATGGTTCGTGCTGTTCGACCCTCGCCAGTGCAAATTTTAAATATTCTGATGTTGGATCGGGCCGTACGGCCTCGGCATAATTCACGCATGATAAATCTTTGGAACTATTCATAGTTGATATTGCTTCGATTCCTTGAGATATAAATTGTGATGGAAAAAATAAACTTGGACTTAATATTTGTGAAAGGTGTATTTACTATTTCTTGTTATTGAGTTTTCAGTATTATTCATGTTATCCATGCTTAGTTATAATTTTGACATATTATTGTTAGCCCATAGTAGGTGTCAAAGTCGACCCCTCATTATTACTTCTTCGAGGTTAGACTAGATAGTTACTGGGTACATGTTGTTTATGTACTCACGCTACACTTCTGCACTTAAATGTGCAGGATCTGAGGCATGTGCATCTAGGTATCAGTCTGGCGTGCACGCTTGACTCCTGGTACGAGACTACACGGTGAGCTGCCCTTCCAAGCCATTCTGCAGCAGCCGAAGTCTTTCAGTTGTTATTGTTCTGTCTATTTTATTTCAGACAATAGAGTAGTAATCTTTTGTATATTCTACTAGTAGCCCATACTCTTGTGACACCAGTTACTTTCGTGGTTTTGGTTTTTATTTCATGATTATGATTGCACTCAGTTACTTTCGTGTTATTTATTTTAAAACTATTGTTTCTTAAATCCTTTTAAATATAAGGAAAGTTTAATTACTTGGAAGAATTTGTAAAAATGAGGAAATCACGTCGCTAGTTCACAGTTTGGCTTGCCTAGCGGCGGTGTTAGGTGCCATCATGGCCTATATTAGAATTGGATCGTGACAATATAGTATCATAGCACTAGGTTCACGTAGGTCTCACAAGTTATGGGCAGGCCTAATAGAGTCTTGCAGATCGGTGCGGAGACGTCTGTACTTATCTTCGAGAGGCTATAGGGTGTTAGGAAACTACTCTTTATTCATCTCCTATCGTGCAGTCGATGGTGTACTAAGTTTCTCCTATTATTCTCTCACAGATGGTGAGAACGCGCACGGCGGACATTCCAAACCCGGGAGGAGCTGCTCCCCCTGTTGCTAGAGGCCGATGAAGGGGCCGGGGGAGGGCACCAGCCCGAGGTAGGGGACGACGACATCCCAGAGTTGCCCCAGTTGTACCACCAGAGGATCCAGTAAGGGATCCAATTTTTGAGGAGCAGGGCGAGGTGCCCGCAGCAGAGCCAGCCCCGGTAAATTTCATGTCAGCATCGGGCTTTCAGAAGGTCATGGCCCGTATGCTGCGGTTCATGGATACTATGACCCAGGCGGGTTTATTTCCAGTAGACCCAGCCACATCTCAGGCATGAGGGGGAGCACAGACCCTTACTGCTAAGGCTCCAGGACATGCGGCTGTCGTATATCAGGCCCCGGGTGCACTACTCGCGGGCGGTGCCCAGCCAGTTGCAGCAGCGACACCTGAGCCTAGACCAACTGTGGCCGACGAGCTGCAGAAGCTTTTGGATAGATGGACTAATATGCACCCCCTATCATCGGGGGTGAGCGACATGAGGATCCCCAGCACTTTATTGATCGATAAAGGGACAAACTGCACAACATGAGGATATTAGAGTCCCATGGGGTGGATTTCACTACTTTCCTGTTGGAGGGCAGGGCCCGTAGGTGGTGGCAGTCTTATCTTCTCGACAGGCCAGTAGGTTCTCCTCCCATGACTTGGGACCAATTTACATGTCTTTTCCTGGACAGGTATATTCCACCCTGTCAGAGGGAAGAGTTGCGGTTCCAGTATGAGCAGCTCCAGCAGGGTCAGATGTCAGTGACCGATTATGGGGCGAGATTCTCTGAGTTGTCTCGACAGGCACTTGTGATACTTCCTACCGAGGCGGAGCGAGTGCGGAGGTTTGTTGCGGGGTTGCACTCAGGTATTCAGGCTACCATGGCCCGGGATGTTGAGATAGGGACTTCTTATCAGGTAGTATTAGAGATAGCTCGGGGGATTGAGGGTTGCCGTTAGAGAGGTAAAGAGCATATGCAGAGGAACAAGAGGGTCCATTATTCCAGAGAGTTTAGAGGTGACCCGGCTAGGGGCAAAGGTCAGTTCATGAGGGGTCAGCCCAGTAGGCCCACATATCCAGCACCGCCGCCTCGTCGAGGTGCTCCGGCACGATCCTATTTCAGTGCCATGCCGAAGAGTTCTTACCGGCCACCAACTATTAAGGGTTCTTCCAATGGGTACTCAGGCCACCAGGGATCTTCCATCGCCTACTTCAGTGCTATGCCAAAGAGTTCTTACCGGCCGCCAACCATTCAGGGTTCTTCCAGTGGGTATTCAGGCCATCAGGGCCAGAATTCAGGGCAGCAGATCATCGCATCGAGAGGTTATTTCGAGTGTGGGGATCCTAGTCATCTGCGGAGGTTCTACCCCAGGCTTCGGGTCAAGGCAGTACAGCAGGGTCCTCAGCCCATGATTACAGCACCAGCTGTCCGGCCGCCCAGAGGCGGAGGGCAGGCAGGTAGAGGCCGTCCTAGAGGTGGAGGCCAAGGAAGCCAGCCAGCTAATGTTCAGTCAATCGGAGGCCAGCCAGCCGGCGCTCCAGCTAGGTTCTACGCTTTTTCGGCCAGGCCAGATGTAGTGGCCTCAGATGCCGTGATCACAAGTATAATTTCTGTCTGTGATAGGAATGCTTCGGTATTATTTGATTCAGGTCCTACCTATTCATATGTGTCATCTCTTTTTGCTCATTTCTTGGATATTCCTCGTGAGTCCTTGGGAACTCCTGTTTATGTGTCCACTCCTTCGGGCGATTGTGTTGTTGTGGATCGGATCTCTCGATCTTGCGTGGTNCCTAGACTTGATTAAAAGGACACTATCATCATCACAGCCCGTACATAAATCTAAATTTAACGAACAGGTAAAACGATAGTTCTAACAAGTACTATAGAATAATATACCCATGCAATCAGAAAGACAACTCAAAGATGTTTATATGATGCCGTTAGCCACTTTGGTGGCCCCACCGTGAACTTACACAGATTTTTTATTAACCTTTTGGTGATTGAGGTCAACTCCGAGCCACTCAGCAATACTATCAAGCATACTTTATCAAGAGTACAAATACATTTCCACCTTAACTTAAACAGGATTTGTAGGATGTTTCAAAGGCTCAATTTACCACTGTACACCTGCGAGCTAAGAAGGTAAACACTACCTAGAATATGAATACGTACGATGGCAAGAGCCAATGAGCTGAACAGCCATGGCTGTAACCCAAGTTACATCTGACGTTTAAGGCACCAACGAAATCGGGTCGCCATGCCACGAGGTGGGCCTCTTTAAAATTCCATGTGTAGAGGAATTATAAGCCTCTTTAAATGCTGTCAATATTTTGCAGTTACATTTCCATTGTAGTATAGTCAGTTAGGATATTTCGCTCTCACTCAAAAGACCAGGGTTTGATTCCCAGAAGTTGGGATCAGCTATATGAATCGCCACTAATCATGTCCCTCCATTTAAGGTTTTAAGCTCAACCCATATCATTATCATACCAAACAAAGAAAAAGGCTCAGATGCTTGTTAAGATAAAGCTAAAGAGAAGCCAGCCACGCCATGGCTGCAAACACCGATTGCATGTGAGAGAAAGAAGTCTCAGTCACAAGCCATGTTGGGTTGCCAAGCCAAGATACGGGCTGGATAATCTCCACGCCCGAATTGGTTACCCGATATAGAAACATCATCATCAAAGCCTCTCTTTGTACCTTCCATCAACACCAAGAAAAATACCCCACACACCAGAGGAAAGACAGATATCTTGTCATCTCGTACGTACATAACCCCCACAAATAGAAACACATATTAATTAATTCACATATGGGGTTAATTCTCTCTTACAAGGTTAGAAAAGAGACTTACTCGCCTCAAGCCCACTTTCCGGTCCAAGATTATGCTCAAACCCTCAATTCGGTGCCGAACAATCCAAAACTAACCAAATAGTATATAAACTAATCTATACATGTCCCAAAGTTCATATTCCAACTATTAAAGTGATTACCCAACCCTAAATGTAAGATTCCTAGAGGTGGAGGCCAAGAGGCGGAGGGCAGGCAGGTAGAGGCCGTCCTAGAGGTGGAGGCCAAGGAAGCCAGCCAGCTAATGTTCAGTCAATCGGAGGCCAGCCAGCCGGCGCTCCAGCTAGGTTCTACGCTTTTTCGGCCAGGCCAGATGTAGTGGCCTCAGATGCCGTGATCACAAGTATAATTTCTGTCTGTGATAGGAATGCTTCGGTATTATTTGATTCAGGTCCTACCTATTCATATGTGTCATCTCTTTTTGCTCATTTCTTGGATATTCCTCGTGAGTCCTTGGGAACTCCTGTTTATGTGTCCACTCCTTCGGGCGATTGTGTTGTTGTGGATCGGATCTCTCGATCTTGCGTGGTCACATTCTGTGGATACGAGAATAGAGCGGATCTTCTATTACTTGATATTACCGACTTTGAGGTCATTCTGGGCATGGACTAATTATCTTCATGTCACGCCATCCTTGATTGTCATGCCAAGACTATTACCTTAGCAATGCTAGAGTTACCTCGATTGGAGTGGAAGGGTTCGCCCGTCAGTACATCTAGTCGGGTTATCTCTTTTATGAAGGCTCGACATATGGTCGAGAAGGGTTGTTTGGCTTATCTAGCCTATGTTCGGGATACTATAGCAGAGTCTCCCGCAATTGATTCAGTACTAGTAGCCTGAGAGTTCTCCGATGTATTTTCTTCTGATCTTCCAGGCATGCCACCAGATCGTGATATCGATTTCTACATTGATTTGGCTCCAGATACCCAGCCTATATCTATCCCACCATACCGTATGGCTCCGAAAGAGTTGAAAGAGTTGAAGGAGCAGCTTGAGGAGTTCCTAGCAAAGGGGTTCGTCAGACCGAGTGAATCACATTGGGGTGCACCAGTGTTATTTGTGAAGAAGAAAGATGGAACTATGCGGATGTGCATTGATTACCGCCAGTTGAACAAAGTTACCATTAAGAACAAGTACCCGTTGCCGCGTATTGATGATTTGTTTGACCAGTTGTAGGGTGCTAGGGTGTTCTCTAAGATCTACTTGAGATCGGCTTACCATCATTGAAGATTCGGGACTCGGATGTTCCGAAGACTGCTTTCCGCACTAGATATGGCCATTATGAGTTATAGTAATGTCCTTCGGCCTGACTAATGCCCCCGTGACGTTTATGGATTTGATGAACATGGTGTTCAGGTCGTACATTGATTCGTTTGTCATTGTCTTCATTGATGATATTTTGATCTACTCACGTAGCATGGAGGAGCACGAGCAGCATTTGAGAGTGATGCTTCAGACATTGGGGGAACAAAAGCTATATGCTAAGTTCTCCAAGTGCGAGTTTTGGTTAGATTCCGTAGCATTCTTGGGGCATGTTGTATCAGGCGAGGGTATTAAAGTGGATCCCAAGAAGATTGAGGCAGTTTAGAGTTGGCCTCGTCCTACTTCGGCGACTAAGCTCAGGAGCTTCTTGGGGTTAGCAGGTTATTATCGCCGGTTTGTGGAGGGCTTCTCATCTATTGCAGCACCTTTGACTAGATTTACCTAGAAGGGTGCCCCGTTCTATTGACCCGATGATTGTGAGACGAGCTTTCAGAAGCTCAAAACAGCTTTGACTACAGCACTGGTTCTAGTGTTACCTTTCGGTTTGGGGATGTATACAGTGTATTACGATGCTTCACGTGTTAGCTTGGGTTGTGTATTGATGCAGGAAGGGCGAGTTATTGCATATTCTTCCCATTAGCTGAAGATCCATGAGAAGAATTACCCTGTGCACGACCTAGAGTTAGCTGCGATTGTTCATGCTCTTAAGATTTGGAGGCATTATCTTTATGGGGTGTCATGTGAGGTTTACACTAATCGTCGCAGCTAACAGCATTTGTTCAGGCAAAGGGATCTCAATTTGAGGCAGCACAGATGGTTTGAGTTACTGAAGGTTTATGATATTACCATTATTTATTATCCGAGAAAGGCGAATGTGGTCCGGATGCCTTGAGCAGAAAGGTAGAGAGTATGGGTAGCTTGACATTCATTTCAGCAGAAGAGAGGCCACTAGCTTTGGACATTCAGTCCTTGGCTAACAGACTTGTGAGGTCGGACATTTCAAAGCTCAGCCGAGTTCTTGCATGCGTTGTTGCCTAGTCTTCACTATTGGAGTAGATCAAGGCTCGACAGTTTGATGATCCGCATTTGATGGTTCTTAGAGAGACGGTGCTATAGGGTGATGCAAAGGAGGTTTCTATCGGCGATGATGGTGTTCTGCAACTCCAGGGTCGTCTATGTGTTCCTAAGGTCGATGGTTTGAGGGAGAGGATTCTAGAGGAGGCACACAATTCTCCGTATTCCGTTAATCCAGGTGCTACAAAGATGTATCACAACCTGAGACAGCATTATTGGTGGTGGCAGATGAAGAAAGACATTGTTGAGTATGTAGCTAGATGCCTAAATTGCCAGCAGCTTAAGTATGAGCACCAGAGGCTAGGTGGCCTACTCCAGTAGATGACTATACCTGAGTGGAAGTGGAAGCGCATTACTATAGATTTCGTAGTTTGGTTACCGCGGACTTTGGGAAGTTTGATGCAGTATGGATCATTGTTGATAAATTGACCAAGTCGGCACACTTCATCCCAGTTGTGATTACGTATACTTCAAAGAGGTTGGCCTAGATTTATATTCAAGAGATAGTTCGGTTGGATGGTGTTCCTGTTTCCATCATGTCAGATAGAGGCCCTCGGTTTACTTCGTATTTTTTGAGAGCAGTACACAGTGGGTTGGGGACCCGTGTAGAGCTTAGCACAGCATTTCATCCACAGACCGACGGGCACTCGGAGCGGACAGTTCATATCTTGGAGGACATGCTCAAAGCATGTGTGATTGACTTTGGGGGACAGTGGGATCGATTCTTGCCCTTGGCCGAGTTTGCTTACAACAACAGTTATCAGTCCAGCATCAAGATGGCTCCATTTGAGGCTTTATATGGTAGGCGACGTTGTTCTCCCATCAAGTGGTTTGAGCACGGCGAGGCTAAGTTATATGGTACTGATCTGGTGAAGGATGCCTTAGAAAAGGTAAAGTTGATTCAGGAGTGACTCTGCACAGCACAGTCCAGACAGAAGAGTTACAAGGATCGGAAGGCACGTGATGTATCAATCATGGTAGGCGAGAAGGTTCTCTTGAAAGTCTCGTCGATGAAGGGGATTATGAGATTCGGGAAGAAGGGCAAGTTGAGCCCAAGGTTAATAGGCCCATTTGAGGTGTTGAGACGAGTTGGGGAGGTTGCTTATGAGCTTGCCTTGCCTCCCAGTGTATCGGGAGTTCATCCGGTTTTTCACGTGTCTATGCTCCAGAGGTATCATGCCGACTTGTCATATGTGTTAGACTTCAGCACGTTTTTTTTAGAAGAGAGCCTGGGTTATGAGGAGGAGCCAGTTTCCATTGTTGATGGGCAGGTTCGCCAGTTGAGGTCCAAGAGGATTTCCACGGTAAAGGTTTAGTGGAGGGGCCAACCAGTCGAGGAGGCGACTTGGGAGTCCGAGGAGGACATGGGGGGCAGATATCCATAGTTATTCAGCACTCCAGGTATAATTCTAGACCCGTTCGAGGACGAACGTTTGTTTAAGAGGTGGAGAATGTAACGACCCGGCCGGTTGTTTTACTTTTTAGAACCACGTTCCCCTAAATAAGACTCCCCGTATGTGCTTCTACTATTTTATGACTTGAGGGGATGGTTAGTTCGGGATTTGGAAGTTTTCGGGTTGAAATCAGAACACTTGGTTCCTTAAGTTGGCCTTAAAAGGCTAAGTTGACTTCGGTGAATGTTTTGAGTAAACGACCTCGGAATTGGGATTTGACGGTCCCAATAGGTACGTATGATGATTTCGGACTTGGCGTATGCTCAGATCGGGTTTTGAATGACCCGGGAGCGTTTCGGCGCCTAATAGTGAAAGTTGGTTCCTTGAAGGTTTTTGAAGTTCTTTGAATTTGGTTTGGAGTATGTTTTTGTGATATCGAGGTCCAAATGGGATTCTGAGATAGCGAATAGTTCTGTAATGTCATTTAAGACTTGCACGTAAAATTTGGCGTTATTCCGAGTTGATTTGATAGGAATCGGACGTGCGGAAGTGTTTTTAGAAGTTTTTGAGTTCATGAGTTAATTCATGCGTTTTGGCATCCGATTCATGGTTCTTGATGTTATTTCAGTGTATCGATCGCGCGAGTTATCGTATGATGTTGTTAGACTTGTGTGGGTATTTGGTGTGGAGCCCCGAAGACTCAGGTGAGTTTCGGATGTTCGGGAGGATGGGAAACACTTTAGTTTTCTGGTGTTTCATTGCTAGTGCTGCAGGTCTCGTAAATGCAAGAATTGGTTCGCATTTGCGAACATCGCATTTGCGAGAAAGGTTTCGCAATTGCGAAGAAGCTTGACTTGGGCAGTGTTTGCATTTCCGATACTTTGGTCGCATTTGCGACCTCAACAGTGTCCGCATTTGTGACTCCTTGGTCGCATTTGCGACCTTGGCAGTAGAAGCCCAGGTTTGCATTTGTGATGAATTTGTCGCATTTGCAACCTTCGCATTTGGGAACCAGGTATTGCAAATGCGACATGTGAGGCCTGTGCACACCTCTATTAAATGTGGGACTTAGGCCATTTAACTCATTTTCTTTCATCTCTTGGGCGATTTTTAGAGCTCTTGGAAGGGGGTTTTCACCTAGCACTTTGAGGTAAGTAATTTCTACACAACATGAGTTAAATACATAGATTATGGGTAGATTAACATATAAAAATAGGTGAAATCGAGGGTTTAGATGAAAACTTAGGTTTTGGATAAAAATGAGATTTGACTACGAAAATGATTATGAAATTTGGTAAAAATCATATATTTGACTTCATGGAGTTATGGGTAACAACTTTCTTCGAAAATTTCCGGGATTGGGGCACGCAGGCCTGGGGTGAATTTTAGGAATCTTGCAATATGGGTTGGGTAAT
>NW_017670711.1:422826-424643 GCF_001879085.1 Nicotiana attenuata | reverse complement strand
TCTAGGAATCTTACATTTAGGGTTGGGTAATCACTTTAATAGTTGGAATATGAACTTTGGGACATGTATAGATTAGTTTATATACTATTTGGTTAGTTTTGGATTGTTCGGCACCGAATTGAGGGTTTGAGCATAATCTTGGACCGGAAAGTGGGCTTGAGGCGAGTAAGTCTCTTTTCTAACCTTGTAAGAGAGAATTAACCCCATATGTGAATTAATTAATATGTGTTTCTATTTGTGGGGGTTATGTACGTACGAGATGACAAGATATCTGTCTTTCCTCTGGTGTGTGGGGTATTTTTCTTGGTGTTGATGGAAGGTACAAAGAGAGGCTTTGATGATGATGTTTCTATATCGGGTAACCAATTCGGGCGTGGAGATTATCCAGCCCGTATCTTGGCTTGGCAACCCAACATGGCTTGTGACTGAGACTTCTTTCTCTCACATGCAATCGGTGTTTGCAGCCATGGCGTGGCTGGCTTCTCTTTAGCTTTATCTTAACAAGCATCTGAGCCTTTTTCTTTGTTTGGTATGATAATGATATGGGTTGAGCTTAAAACCTTAAATGGAGGGACATGATTAGTGGCGATTCATATAGCTGATCCCAACTTCTGGGAATCAAACCCTGGTCTTTTGAGTGAGAGCGAAATATCCTAACTGACTATACTACAATGGAAATGTAACTGCAAAATATTGACAGCATTTAAAGAGGCTTATAATTCCTCTACACATGGAATTTTAAAGAGGCCCACCTCGTGGCATGGCGACCCGATTTCGTTGGTGCCTTAAACGTCAGATGTAACTTGGGTTACAGCCATGGCTGTTCAGCTCATTGGCTCTTGCCATCGTACGTATTCATATTCTAGGTAGTGTTTACCTTCTTAGCTCGCAGGTGTACAGTGGTAAATTGAGCCTTTGAAACATCCTACAAATCCTGTTTAAGTTAAGGTGGAAATGTATTTGTACTCTTGATAAAGTATGCTTGATAGTATTGCTGAGTGGCTCGGAGTTGACCTCAATCACCAAAAGGTTAATAAAAAATCTGTGTAAGTTCACGGTGGGGCCACCAAAGTGGCTAACGGCATCATATAAACATCTTTGAGTTGTCTTTCTGATTGCATGGGTATATTATTCTATAGTACTTGTTAGAACTATCGTTTTACCTGTTCGTTAAATTTAGATTTATGTACGGGCTGTGATGATGATAGTGTCCTTTTAATCAAGTCCATGAAAGTTGTTACCCATAACTCCATGAAGTCAAATATATGATTTTTACCAAATTTCATAATCATTTTCGTAGTCAAATCTCATTTTTATCCAAAACCTAAGTTTTCATCTAAACCCTCGATTTCACCTATTTTTATATGTTAATCTACCCATAATCTATGTATTTAACTCATGTTGTGTAGAAATTACTTACCTCAAAGTGCTAGGTGAAAACCCCCTTCCAAGAGCTCTAAAAATCGCCCAAGAGATGAAAGAAAATGAGTTAAATGGCCTAAGTCCCACATTTAATAGAGGTGTGCACAGGCCTCACATGTCGCATTTGCAATACCTGGTTCCCAAATGCGAAGGTTGCAAATGCGACAAATTCATCACAAATGCAAACCTGGGCTTCTACTGCCAAGGTCGCAAATGCGACCAAGGAGTCACAAATGCGGACACTGTTGAGGTCGCAAATGCGACCAAAGTATCGGAAATGCAAACACTGCCCAAGTCAAGCTTCTTCGCAATTGCGAAACCTTTCTCGCAAATGCGATGTTCGCAAATGCGAACCAATTCTTGCATTTACGAGACCTGCAGCACTAGCAATGAAA